>NC_080423.1:3536903-3836903 GCF_029873635.1 Malania oleifera
GAAATGAAAGGTATTTTTAATATATAAACCTTAAATATTGGTTGGCTTATTTTACAGGTAGTGTATGAATTTTACTGTTAAATTGTGTGGCATGAGAATCTGTGCAAATTTATGTTAAATGTATGAGATGCAGACTAAGTAAGTAAAACCATGAAAATAAAATATGCTATGGACAATGTTGCCTGTGTGTGTTAATGCAATCATGTAAACAACTGAAAAATACTAGGTAAACAGCTGAAAGATGTTGGGTAAAACAGCTAAAAGTGGCTGGGTAAATGTGTCACAGCTGAAAGTGGTTGAGTAAAAGTGTCACAGCTGAAAGTGGCTAGGTAAATGTGTCGCAGCTGAAAGTGGCTGGGTAAATGTGTCACAGCTAAAAGTTGTTGGGTAAATGTAAAACAGCTGAAAGATGCTGGATATGAAATGAAATGAAATGAAAAGAGAAATGAATGAAATGGAAATGAAATGTAAAATGTGAACAATGTAAAATGGGAAAGAGTCACTTAAAGTGAAATATAATGCAATGTTAAGCCATGAATATGAAGAGATGTGTATAATTAAATAATGATAGAAAGAATGATGTATTATGATATTAAAAGTATGTATGTACATAGAACATGTTACGATTGGGCGAGGCGTACCTTTCGCCTGAGGACTTGTTGAGTAAGGCGAGTGCACTAGTAGTTACAGATGTGGCAGTAACCGCATAACGTATTAGGGTAGAGGGAACCTACTTGTATGGGCGGGTAGATTTCCCTATCCTTAGGGCCTTTGCCGGTAAACTTTTGTATGAACTGTGTGAGTACGAGATCAATTTAACACTTGAGGGCTTACTGAGTAAGGTGAGTGCCCTGGTATGCTTAAATTGTGACCTTTGGGTTGCCTAAGTATCAGAGCAGAGGGGTGCTACTTGTATGGGCGGGTAATCACCCCTATCCTGGGGAAATCTCGTGGGTTAAATATTTGCATGTGTTTGATTAGGATCAGGGAATGATTTCGAAAATTATGTTAAGGATTTTCAAATATTAAATATTATGTCATTTATAAACTCACGTTGGCCACACACTGCTTTAATATATGGTTTCTTCCCTTACTAAAATGTGTCTCACCTGAATATGAATTCATTTTTTTTTTTTTCAGGATTTCTCAGGATCGAGCTTTGAGAGCTCGAGATTTTATAACATTTTTGGAAGATATAAGAAAAAAGGTATATTTTTGTGTTAATTCTGATATGTATATTTTATGTTTTATATCTTTATGTTTTAACTCAGTTATGAAAGGATAGTTGTGAAACATACTGGTATTAGTGGATAATGTTTTGGAGACATGTATATAATTGAATACTGGTGAATGATTAATTTATTTTGGTTGGTAGTTAAAATTAGTAAACTTTGGTATTATGTTATATGGAGATTATGATCATATTTTCCGCTGCGTAGGTTATGTTAATTATGGATTATTAGGTATAACGCGCCGGACCTGGGATTAAGGGTTCGGGTCATTATAATAGTCCTTACACTAGTCATTACTCCATCGTACATATCCTTAATGAAATTGGTATACCTATGTTGGAATTGGTGTATTCCCAAGAGGGGGGTGAATTGGGTATTTAAAAATTTAATCTTAGGTTTATCCAAATCAGCAGTATTATGCAACCTAGGGTCTTTCTCTGTAATCCCAATCACACTGGTAAATAGTTGTGCAAATATTTAAACAATTAAAGCTGACTCAGTATTTCTCAATCATTCAAAATATTAAAAACATAAACATTCAAATGCAAAAAATAAATTACACAAATTAAAATCAGGCACAAGAAATGTTATTGGGGTTTGACCAATACTACCTACGTTCCCGCCTTAAGCTAACACGTAAGAGGATTCCACTAGTTGCTTACTTGCGGGTGGAGTGACACCGAATACAACACCTTACAGGTTGATGCACTCAGTTCTCCTAACCGGGTCTAAACCAATCTGGTATTCTCCTAACCGAGTTTGAGCAATTAAGGACTATTCACAGGGTTAGTCTCCCTCTTTCGATCATATGTCAGAAATACAACAAAATTCAAATAAAATATTTTCAGTACAATAACGAATGCTTCTCTACAAAGCTGATGATGTACAATATGAAGTTCAAATACACTCACACATGATATGAAATATAAGCTTAAGCGAGTATGTGTGATTTTCTCTCAAAAATATTTTTATGTAAAAATGTGAGAGAAAATAATAATGATGATCTTTGATCTAAATACAAGATATTCAATAGGTGTTTTTCAAAGATCTAAAACCCAAATAATATCTCCTAAAATATTTTGCAAAGAGAAGTGTATGAGATATTTGGGAATGTGCTTATAAAAATATTTATGCACTAAACTCAGTGTAAGCCTTTGAATCTTGCAATGATACTGCAAAGACTCACAAGCTAAAAAGAGTTTTCTCAAACAAATATTTATCAAGGAAAATAATATGAGAAATGCTTTAAAGAGATACTCTCAAAATGATTTTCAAAATTATAAAGTGTGTATGAGAATGATTGCTTAAAAATATGCCCAAAAGATATGTGCTCTCCAAAAGATATTTTTCAAATAAAATTGTGGGAGAGTATAAAAAATGAATAAGACTCAAAAAATATTTTAGGAGGATTTTTTCTCTAATCTTAATATTAAAATGAGTAATGGAGGGGGTATATATAGACTCAGGAAGATTTATGACTGTTAGGGACATATTAGGGATTTTAAAAATTGTTTAATGAAAAATTAATCCTAATTATCGCAGTAAAATTATGGCAATTCGAGAGTTTCGGTCGACCGAGCCATAAGTTCGGTCGCCCGAACAGATACAACATAAAAAGTAAAATTTGAATGTTAGGGGTGCTTGAATGAGGATTCGGTTTGCTGACCAAAGCGATTTTCCAATCTATCCGAGATTCGGTCGCCCGGTCTGAAGTTCGGCTTACCAAACTCACATGTTCGGTCGCTTGAGAGTGATTTGAATGCTAATTTTCAAGCGTTCGAGTAGTTGGAAAAAGTCAGGGTAAATGTTCGGTTGACCGAAGACGGTGAAGTCTTTTTGGTTCGGCCGCTCGTAGTCAGGTCAACACACTGACTATTCAACGGTTCGATCGACCGAGGTGTTTTGAACACCAAGGTTCGGTCGTTCGAAACCTCACTATTCTAGTCCTTTAAGTCCTATTTTAATTCAATAGGTTCCTCTGATAACATATGTGATTTTGGGGACTATCCTAAGTGCAAGTGTAAGGACCTAGGGTCTATCTAAGGTCTTTTTAGCCTATCGAAAAAATTTGGCATCCATCGACCGAAGGGTGCCCTACGGTGTCACTCCCCGAACTTGAAAATGGGACCCAAGGGTGAAATAGTAATCTCCGACCCTGTGGGGTTCCCAGGCATCCTATACCCATTCATATACAACCATATACACAGCGGAAAATAAGTCTTTCTATACATACACAGTAACATACGAGAGTCTACACAAAGGAGCCAAACACCGCAAAAATACCACACAACCCCAGGTGTCAGCCAAAACCACCAAAAGACCACCCAGTACAGTCCTAGTACTTACCTAAGTACCTCGCAGTACACCGACCACTACGCTCCCACACTAGGATGTTAGTTTCGGTTACTCGACGGACATGAAAAATATGTACGTACAGTAGGGGTGAGACACCTCTCAATAAGGCAGATATAGGTTATATCGGTGTGTGGCATTTGAGTGTTATCATGACAGAAAAACATAAACAGTTAAATGTAGTTCTAGTACAAGTTTCAAAACAGTGCATACACGCACACACACACATAATCAACCCGGTGTTATCACACCCTTAGGCTTGTAGCCGGCTCGCAATACCCGACGTTGGCCTGTAGCCGGCCCACGATACATGGCGTCCCCGGCACATGGCAAACCCCAGGCTCCCATGGCATCATGCTGGTACAAACTGGTGGATCCACACCCTTCGGTGGTCAGCCGGTAAAGCTTATGGCCTCGGATATAGAGCCGGACACTCTTGCCAAACATGGCCAGCGATTTCATACACCCTCGGATATAGAGTTGGACACTTTCAGTACTTGGAACAACTCAAAACCCAATTCCGATTGCATTCCACCAAAACACAACCATGCATGCTTATATAACGAGACAAACCACACTTATTTGGTAATCCAAAAATCATGATTTTCCAAACATATACAGTTTAAATAAAGTTAAGGCATGACCATCCCTATTACATAGTATAAATCACCATATACATACGGTTTCCAACAAAACCAGGGATGTAACCCATTACCCCCTTTTTCCTAAAATTGTAACATGAAAAACCCATAATTTTACCTATTAGATTCCCCCAAATGAGTAATCAAAACGCACACAGGACCGCGAACCACAGTTCTACCAAGTCTGATTTCAAAAATAACCGACATAAACTGAATCCCCTTATCTTTTCCCGAATGACAAACCCCAAACTCCAAGGCTCCTAAACAGCGAACCAAGTTCCAAAACCTATATACCACGATACAGAATATGCTCACAACCCTATTCTCTACACAACCACTGAATTAAAACTGAAAATCGAGCCTTATCTCGATTTTGGGCTAAAACCTGAAAATGCTCGAAATGAAGATCCGATCTGTAGAACTTGTACAGAATCCTTCCCTGATCCTTATGGTAACTTCGAATCAACGATTCCCGCAACAAACAATGAAGAAATCTAGAGGGAGGGAGAGTAGGTTGAGTTTCTAGAGAGATAGAGAGAGAAAATGAGTTTTCTTAGCTGAGAAGTAATGAAAATATCTATTTATAGTACCTTTGACTCAGCTATCCTCGTCAACAAATGGCGTCTTCGTCTATTAGCCCATGTAGACACCTCGTCGACGAAGCGGTGACCTCGTCGATGAGCCTGAGATTCCTGGTTTCCTAAAATCTCTCGTCTTCTCCTCGTCGATGAGCACCTAAAATTCGTCGCCAAGAAACTTACGAAGCCTTCGTCAACGAACTCTGGCTTCGTCGATGAAGCCTACTTAAATTCCAATTTTATCGTTCTCTTAATTATTTAAATTCATATATTATGGTTCAGGTTCTTACATATGGTCATTCGGTTCCCTATGGTCAATCTATGGTCTTGTTGAGCTTATTCATATCATGCATGCCGATGCAAATATTACAGACCCAAAATACAAAAACCAAATAGATTTACATTTAAAATATGTATCTTCTTCTTCTTCCTTTGCTCCTCAAATCATGGAATACATCGGACGGTATGATCGTTATGTCCATCAAGCTTCCATCAATTCTCTTTTATGTGTGCTGTATTGTAAACCTATTCACAAGCTAGATGCACACATAAGATCCTTATGTTTCATTAGTATCAAAACTAGAGATTAGACTCAAAAAGTCAACAACCTACAACATACACACCCTTTTTTTTTTTTTTCTAAAACTCACAATAGGAATTCCTTAGATATCATAGCATATGTGTAACGACCTTAAAATTCATACTTTTATATATATATACACCATAAACAATCCAAAGCAGCGGAAACATATATCATGAAACCATTTATACATAAACTGTACAATACCAGATTCTAGAATAAACAGACTATACAAAAATGTTACTCCAATATCATTTATCCAAAAAACATACACAATTCTGCCAAAAACTCACCCTATAATTAGGGTGACCAAACACTCTCTCTATCCCCGAGCCTGATCTACTCGCCTATCTGGCTCACCTGAAAAATGTTAGAATAAAGGGGTGAGTCGACGCTCAGTAAGTGGAAACATGCTATTACTAGTGTGTGACAACTAAGTTAAAAATACTTTTAAAATAATGACTGACTGTAATGCAATAAATCATCTATAAATCATATCTTTCAAGCATATCTTTCTTTCTTTATTTAAAACATATCGTATCATCTGTTTTCTACTTTCCATACTGGTAATATCATACTATACTGTAAAACTGTAAACATATAAATATTTGTACTTTATCCTTGGGACTCTGTACGTCATGATTTGACCCCTCATGACAGGGTTGTACGGCCCGTAGGTGGGACTCTATCTAATCAGCCCTCCAGATAGGTCATCATACTCTACACTACCTCAGTTCGGCCAAACTGCATCCTCTCCTAAGATCGGGACTAGCTACTACCTCGTCAAACCGGCCCCCTCAACCCAGTGTACTGGGGAGCTGCACGCTTTCCGAGCACAGCTGACGGTACCCACATACTATCTGAGATATGTGGTTGCACTCTATCTGTATCTAGCAACGATACCGTGCTCTGTAATCTGTATCTGTCTGTGTAACTTTCCTCAGGGATCTGATACTATATACATATATACATATATATATATATATACTCTTTTACTGTTTTCATCGTGTTTCCAAAATTACCATAACTCTGTCTTTTTGTACTATAAACACTGTATCTGTAGCATCTTGATGCTACCTCTATATATCTATCTGTGTATTCTATATATATACTCTGTCTGTGTTCTGTATGTTATGGTAATAGGAAAAACATGACATGTTATAACACTGTATATATGTATATACCGTTCTGTAATAAACTGTAATATAAAATACTGATCTGAGCATCTGTATACATGTATTTGGATATATGTATATAACTGTTTCATGAACTATTCATATAAAACTGTATATGCATGTACATTTCTCTGTGAATATAAATCTATCTCTGTATAATCTTATATACTGGAAAACCATATCAAATGTATATACTATCTATATCTTTGTATTTAGTATAGTATGATATTTCATAACAACTGTATAAATTCATTCCTCACATGAAAAGTCTACTTAGGCCATACAAACATTTATGCTCATTTTCTATAAAAACAGTATAATAAACTGACATAAAAATATGCTTATAAAATCTCTATTAACTCTATCAAAACTCTTAGCATAGCATATTTCCCTTACCTCAACCTTGAAAAGCCCCTATAAAATCTAACTCTATACTCACAGGATTCCTAGATCAACCTCCTGAAAACACAATATCTTAGAACAAAATATTATTATTTTTTCACCTACGTCATTTCTTATAACTATCATAAAACCAAAAACTCAATAAAAGACCTTACCTAGAATTTGGGATGAAATCCAATTTCGTTTTCTCGACGATCCGCTTCGGCAAACTTGTAGGGAATTTCACTAGGAGGGTCGTGGTAGCCTCGGATCATCGATCCGGCGACTGGTGGGGCCAGAAACGAAGAGAAAAGGGAGAGAAAGTCGTAGGGAGAGAGAGAGATTTCGTAAAAATGAAAATTTTCCCTAGATTCCGTATATATATAAACAGGGGATTTCGTCGACGAGACCCTGTGTTCATCGACGAGTCCTTCACAAATTTTTTCAACGAGGCCCTGTATTCGTCGATGAAATTCAAGCTGCCTCAGAACCCCACTCGGTATTTTCTCATCGACGAAGCCCTGTCCTTCTTCTGTTTCTGTACCTATTTTCCTCTCTCTCTTTAATATTTGAATATCAATATTTTTCTGGGTCGTTACAATATGCTTTCTCAAGGTCAATAAATATCATATGCAAGTCCCTTTCTTTTTCCTAAACTTTTCCATTAATCTTCTTAAAAGATAAATAGCTTCTATGGTAGATCTTCCAGGCATAAAACCAAATTGATTTTCTGAGATCTTCGTTTCTAACCTTAATCTTTGTTCAACTACCCTTTCCCATAGTGTCATCGTATGACTCATAAGTTTAATTCCATGATAGTTATAACAATTTTGAATGTCTCCTTTATTTTTGTATATAGGTATTAAAGTGTTTTTCCTCCATCCATCTAGAATTTTTTTAGTTTTTACAATTGTATTAAATAAATTAGTTAACCATATGATTCTGCTATCACCCAAGCATTTCCAAACTTCAATTGGGATGTTATCTGGTCCCATAACTTTCCCATTTTTCATCTTTTTTAGTACAAACTTAACTTCGTTAACTCTAATTTTGCGAATAAATCTTATATTTTTAGTATTTTCCTCATTTGACAATTCTAAGTTTAAGCCTTCTATTTAGTTTTCATTAACCAACTTACTAAAGTAACTTCACCATCTTTCTTTAATATCTTCATCCTTCACCAACATAATATCATCCTCACTTTTTATACATTTTATATTTCTTAGGTCCTTGCTTTTCCTTTCTCTAGCTTTAGCAAGTTTAAATATATCTATTTCCCCTTCTTTTGTACCTAATCTATCATACAAACTATTAAATAATCTATATTTAGCTTCACTAACAGCCTTCCTTGTATCTTTTCTTGCCTCCTCATATTTTTCAAAGTTATCTCTGTTTCTACATTTTTGCGACATTTTATACCAAATTCTTTTTGTCTTTATGATTTTTTGTACATCTTTATCTCACCACCAACTCTCTTTGCTATTTGAGAATCTTCCTCTTGATTCACCTAAAATCTTTTTTGCTATCTTTTTAATAGAAATAGCTAATCTATTCCAAAGAGTATTTGTATCTATCCCATCCTCTATGATCCAATCCCCATTTTGATCATTTTATCTTTAAATTTTATTATATTTTCTCTTTTTAGGTTCCACCTTCTAGTTCTCTTACACTAGTTTATTTTATCATTTTTCTTCCATTTTTTAATACATATATCTAACACTAAGACTCTATATTGTGTTGTTAGACTTTCACATGGAATAACTTTACAATCCTTGAATGATAAACGATCTACCGTCCTAGTTAAAAAAAAATCTATTTGACTTTTATTTTGTCCACTTTTAAAGGGTATTAAGTGTTCTTCTCTCTTCTTAAAACAAGTATGCGACGCCCCGATTTTCGTACCAATTTTTTTTACCATCAATAAAAATTAAATCATACACATCACATCGGCCATGTCAACACCTCTGATACAACTCACATGACCCAACCCGCATTGGGCACCAGGTAAACAGGCATTTCATTTATATTAACCTAATAGCGGAAGTAATAAAATACAAACTATTCAGAATACAATACCAGAGTATCATTATACATAAACACGTACATTTCTATCATACCCAAACAACACAACCCTAGGAAAATTACACCTCCCTAGTCCCACACTCACCCTGTATATCAGGGTATCCGCTCCGTACTATCACGGAGCCCTATCACCTGGTCTGTCCCTATTCCCTAAAAAGTTTAGATAATTTGGATGAGACACATCTCAGTAAAAAGGAATAAATATTTACAGTGCATGACAATATGGGTTCAGTTCTATCAAAATACTCATTAAAATGTTTTCCATTTGAGAAAGTATACAAGTTCATTTTCTTACTCGTATAGATATACATCACAAGCTTTTAAAAGCTTTTAATTTCATTTCCAAAATCATTCGTATACAACTCATGTTTACCAGCGAAGTTCCTAAGAATAGGGAAGCTTAACCACCCAAACAAGTAGCTTCCCTCTGCCTTGATATCGTTTGCAACCTTACCCGATCACTCGGGTTCAGCTACAACTGATAATTATCAGAACACTCATCTTACTCAGAAAGCCCTTAGGTGGAGAGTTTTACTTTGCCTCATTTATTTATATTATTAACTCACACTATTTCTTCCCTCATTTTCTTTCATTGCATTTCTATTTTCATTTCATTTCCATTTTCATTGAATTTCCATTTTCATTGTATTTAACACCCTTATTTAGTTTCCTGAACTATGCCTATAGGGTCCTGAAATTACACCCGCGGCGCTTACCCGAATCCTGAATTCAATAACCCTAGTTCAACCTAAGAATGCCCAATATTCTAACATTTCTAAATCTACATTAATTAAATAATAATTAACACCTTAATAACCCCCTTATCGTGGTGGTATCAAATCATCAATTAGGCTTAAGATTTACACAAAATTGAGGTAAGAGTGAGAATTTAGCTTACCCCAGAAGATTGGGTGAATATTTGTCGAGAAATTGAAGAGAGAGAGAGTGGAGAGCGTGAGGAGTGAGAGAGAGTAGGTGACGACCTCTACAAATTTTTTTTTTTCCTTCTTAGGTAAGCTTCTTTCTTAGGCAAGCTTCTGAAGTTTCCTTTATCCTTTTTTTTTTTTTTTACTTTATCCATTATTATATACTTATCCTTATATATATATAAATATATATATATATATATAAAATTTTCAGATTTCTTGATTTAATTAATTTCCTTAATAATGTTTAATTAATTAATTAATAATAATTATTTTTTTTTAAATCACTTCACTAATCTTGTATAACCATTCTTGGGGTTATTACATTTTCCCCTCCTTATAAAAATTTCGTCCTCGAAATTACTATTCATCTGCTTCCCATCCTTAAAGAAAATACTTAATTTTATTAATTACCCTTACTTATGGCGGAGGAACACCATAAATACCCTTACTTATGGCAGAGGAACACCATGGTTACAAAGAGGGGGTTTTGGGAGATTACAATTATTCAAAATTCTCCCAAAACTATTCACCTCCTAAAACCAAAAACCCTATCTATCCTATGTTACCCTATACAAATCAAAATATAACATTATTATTCACTCTTATTCTGATTGACTCAACTCTCAGCTCCTCTGAGTAGATGTAGGTACCTCTGGCGCATCTACTCTTCTAATTCGCATGAAATCTCCTCAATGGCATGATTGCGCCATAAAACTTTTACTAGTGGAATCTTCTTCGGGCGTAGCTCTTGTTCCTTCCAATCTAAAATCCGCACTGACACCTCTTCATAAGTCAAGGTATCACCCAACTCCAGTGCTTCATAACTGATCACATGGGAGGGGTTTGGGACGTATTTCCTCAACATAGACATGTGGAATACGTCATGGATCCTAGATAGGACCGGTGGCAACGCCAACCTATAGGCAACTCGACCTACTCATTCAAGAATCTCGAATGGTCCAATGTACCTAAGGCTCAACTTACCCTTCCTCTCAAACCTCATAACTCCCTTTAATGGTGCCACTTTTAAGAATACGTGATCTCCTGCGTCAAACTCCAATTCTCGCCGACAAGTATCTGTATAACTCTTCTGTCGGTTCTATGCTGTTCTGATCTTGTCTCTGATGAGTCTGACTTTATCCTGAGTTTGCTATATCAGATCTGGCCCCAAAATTTGTCTTTCCTCAATCTCCTCCCAGTATAACGGGGATCGGCACGTCCTGCCATATAATGCCTCATACGGTGCCATTCCAATGTTGTCTTGGTAGCAGTTGTTATACGTAACTCGACCAGTGGAAAATATTGCATCCAACGACCTCCAAAATCCAGCACACATGCTCACAGCATATCCTCCAGAATCTGTATCATCCCCTCCGTCTGCCCATCTGTCTAAGGATGAAAAATTGTGCTGAATGACAATTGAGAACCCATGGCCCTTTGCAAACTCCTCGAAAAACGAGATGTGAACCGTGTGTCTCTATCTGAAACTATGGACACTGGGACGCTATGGAGTCTAACTATCTCCTATATATATATATATATATGTACATATAATTTAGCCAATCTGTCCGTGGAATAGCTAACTCTAATCGATAAAAATTGGGCAGTCTTCATCAGTCGATCCATAACTACCCAAATAACGTTTTGTCTATGCAAAGTCGGCGATAGTCTTGTGACGAAATCCATCGTTATATGCTCCCACTTCTACTCAGGAATGTGGAGTGGCTACAATGATCCTGCTAGTCTCTAATGCTCAACTTTCACCTACTGGCATGTCAAACACTGATTCAGATACTGGGCTATCTCTCTCTTCATATTGCTCCATCAAAAAGAATCTCAAAGATCCCTGTACATTTTAGTGCTACCCGAATGTACAGCATACAGAGACCGATGTGCTTCCTCCAGAATAACCCTCTTGATCTCGGGGTCGGCAAAAATGCACAATCTGGTACGGAACCTCAAGGCTCCATCATCTGAGATGCCAAACTTTGTATCTTGACCCTCTTGTACCTTCTCCATAAGCTCTATTAGTTCTACATCATTCCTTTAAGCTACTTTAATTCTCTCCTATAGATTTGGCTGCAAAACCAGGTTAGCAATAAATGTCTGGTGATCGCCCTCTACCAGCTCCACATGGAGCCTCTTTAGATCCATCTGGATTGGATGCTGAATTTCCACTGCAGATATAGATGAATCCACTGATTTTCAGCTCAAAGCATCATCGACCACATTAGCCTTTCCCGATGGTAGCTAATAGTGCAGTCGTAATCCTTTATCAGCTACAGCCATCTCCTCTGTCCCATGTTGAACTCATTCTACATGAAAAAGTATTTTAAACACTTATGGTCAGTGAAAATATCACACTTACCCCCATAAAGATAGTGTCTCCAAATATTCAACGCATAGACAACTACTGCTAACTCCGGATCATGGGTAGGGTAGTTCTTCTCATATTCTTTCAACTGTTGTGAGGCATAGGTTATCACTCTCCCCCGCTGCATTAACACCCATCAGAGCCCTTTATGGGACGCATCACTGTAAATTACGAATCCCTCTTCTCCTGATGGAATTGTCAACACAAGTGCAGTGATGAGTCGCTGCTTCAACTCCTGGAAGCTCTGTTCACATTCGTTAGACCATTCAAACTTCACTCCCTACTTAGTCAATCTGGTCAATGGGCCTGATAGTTTAGAGAAGCCCTTAACAAACCTACAGTAATACCTAGCCAATCCCAGGAAACTCTTAATCTCGTGCACATTCTTCAGTCGTACCCAGTCTACTACCGTCTCAATCTTACTCAAATCAACAGAAATACCACCCTTGGATATAACGTGTCCAAAGAAGGTAACATGTTTCAGCCAGAACTCGTACTTTGAGCTTCGCATACAACTTCTTTTCTCTCAGCACCTGAAGCACTATCCTCAAATGTTCCTCATGCTCCACTAGGCTCTTCGAATACACTAGTATATCATAAATAAATACTACCACAAACTGATCCAAATACTGGTGAAAGACCATATTCATCAAATTCATAAACACTGCAAGAGCATTTGTCAAACCAAACGGCATAACCAGAAATTCATAGTGGCCATACCGTGTTCTAAATGTTGTCTTCGGAACATCTTCCATCCTAACTTTCACTTAATGGTACCCAGAGCATAAGTCTATCTTTGAAAATATCCACTATAACTGATCAAACAAATCATCGAGATAAGGGAGCGGGTATTTATTCTTGATAGTTACTTTATTTATTTCCCTATAGTCGATGCACAACCTCATCGACCCATCCTTCTTCCTCACAAACAAAATTGGCGCTCCCTAGGGCAACACAATGGGCTGAATAAACCCCTTATCTAACAGTTTTTGCAACTGTTCCTTCAATTCTTTCAGCTTTACGGGTGCCAATCTATAGGGCGCCTTCGAAATCAACACTGTCCCCGGAACCAGATCAATAACAAACTCTACCTCACAATTAGGACGTAGTTCTAACAAATCCTCAAGATATACATCAGGAAAATCCCTCACTACCGAGATATCATCTATCCTCAGCTCCCCTTCTAATATCGTGTTTACATAGGCTAAAAATCCCCGACAACCTTCTAGTAGCAATCTTCTCGCCTCAATGGCGGATAGTAATTGAGGTCGGGCGCGCACACATAATCCCACGAATCTGTACTTTTGTCCTTCTGGTGGTCTAAAGACTACCTCTCTCTAATGGAAGTTAATACTGACATAGTGGGTAGCTAGCTAGTCCATCCCCAAGATGACCTCAAATCCATGCATATCTAAAACCATTAGATTAGCTGACAAAGACTTCCTTTGAATACCCACTAGAAAGTCCCTGAGTACCTTTTTGCATATCTCTACAGCCTCAGTCAGCGTAGCAACAGACAGACTAATATCTAACTACTGAGGTTCAAACCCACAAAACTTAACATATTCCCGGGCAATAAAAGAATGAGTCGCCCCTGAATCAAGCAAGACAGTAGCTTTAAATGACAGTATTGAAATAGTACCTATCACCACATCTCCTGCCGCCTCAGCATCTTCTAGTGTTAGTGTATAAACTCACGCCGGAGTAGTATTCCTCTACTGTCCGCCTCGAAGTGCCTGATAGCCTCCTCTATATGGTCGACGAGCAGCCGCTATCGTTGGCGGTGCCTTATAGTTTCTCGCGATATGTCCAAGCTGATAGCACCGATAACAGACAACCTCCTTCACTCGACACTCTCCTAGGTGTCTTTTAAAGCATATGGGGCAAGAAGGGGACATCGATCTACCATGTACAGCTCGTTCTCCTCCTCCCTGTCATTGTCCCCTTCTGCTATCATATCTCCTCCACGACCCTCGACTAGACCCTACCTGAAAATCAGGAGGCATGGGCCTCTTTCCTTAGCTCTGTGCTGCTACACCTCTCTGCAAGCCACTCTCAATCACTGCAACCCTGTCTACTATCTCTGAGAAGGTCTGAGCCCGAAAGCTCACCACCTGCTTATACAGGTTCTGCCTCAAGCCTTCCTCAAACTTCCTCACCTTCCTCTCCTCATCCGACACCAGATACGGGGCGAATTGAGATAGCTCAATGAATCTCGTTATGTAACGACCTGGAAAATTGAATTAATAAAAATAATAAAAGAAAAGGAAAGGACAGATAGAAGGGAAGAAAAAGGAATATTTAAAAAAGGTGTCAGCAAAGCCTCGTCAACGATCCAACTGGTTTTGTCGATGAATGTTTTTCTTTGACCCATCGACGAGGGCACATGACTCGTCAACAAGGAGTTACGGAGAGGGTTTGAGATATTCTGAAACTCATCGACAAACTCATGGTCTCGTCGACGAGTGTTCTTCATGGGATTGTCGACCAATCCACGTGTCTCGTCGACGAGTCCTTGCCTATAAATAGTGATTTTTTTCATTTTTAGCGAGAAATCTTGCATGAAGCCTCTCTCTCTCTCTAGAAAAATGGCCCCTCTGCCTTCTCTCTTTGATTTTAGGCTGGATTTGACCCGATGTGACGATTTGGAACTACCACAAGGTTCACAGAATTATTCTCTGCAAGGTTGCCAGAGCAAATCATTGATTTGGGGTTTGGGGCACCATCCCAAAATCAGGGTTAGTGAGTTATTTTGGAGTTTTCTTGTTAAATATAATTATATGGAGCCTAGGAAGCATTAAATGAGTATTTTTCTAAGATTTGAGTGAGTTGGGAATTTTGGATTACAGGGTCTCGTTTTTCGTTCGGTTTAGCCGAAACTTAAGGAGTATGTAAGGGGAAATATGTTATATCAGTTTTTTTTTATTAATTTTAAACTAGTTAATTTTTGGTTATAAAATTCTATATATTTAGGTAAATTATTCTAAACAGTGTAGTCATTGAAAATGCTGTTTTTGATTATATATTATATTGGGAAAATTCGTGTGGCATGAAAACAACTTTGATAATTAAATGATTGTGGGTGTTACTTGACTTTGACTGATGTATACTTGTGGTTACTGTTTGGATTGCGAATTCTGCTTGGTTGAAAATACTAGTTGGTTGTGGATATTGTCTGATTGTGTATACAGTGGTAGATGCGTGGATGTGCTTGAGTGGTTGGTTTTGTTATTGATTTGTGTTGTGGTTCATGTAAATTGCGATATAGCATTGGTGGTGGTATGAGGAAGTCGTTATATCATACCTGATATAACCGTTATATAATATTAGCAGTGGTATAAGGAAGTCGTTATATAGGCGTTTATATTGGGGGGGGTAAAGCATTGACAGTGGTATGAGGAGTTTGTTTTACCTATTTACCATGAATAGGGTAGTATGTGTTGTAATCTGTGTCATGATTAGTCCTGTATGGACCGTCTAACCTATGTGGTTGATAGTCCTGTGTGGACATGTATTTTATATGGAATAGAGTCCTGTGTGGACGTTGTATTCTGTGTGGATATGAACCCTGTGTGGGTGTGAATGAAAACTGTACGAATTATCTTGTGTGGATTGGTTGTGGCATGTGTATATGCATGGAACTCTGTGAAATGACGGCATTGGATAAGTGTAACTTTAAATTACTTAAGTATTTATTGTAAAGTAGAATACTCCCCACAAGGGCTTGCCGAGGAAGGTGAGCGCTCTGATAATTATCTCTGGATACTAGAGCAGATGGAAGCCACTTGTATGGGTGGGTGACCTTCCCTATTCTCGGAGACTTTACCTAGATGCATAACCTGAGGGCTTACAGAGAAAGGTGAGTGCTCTGGTATTAGCACTAGAACAGAGAGAATCTACTTGTTTAGGCGGGTAGACTTCCCTATTCTCGAGAATTATGAGTGAAAATAATTATGTATGTGTGTATGTAATTGGGTGACAGAGAAGTCGACAATGATGTGATTAAGAATGCATTTTCTCAGCTGCTATTGATAGTGAAATACAATTGTATGTATATTTTGTAATTGTATATCAAACACTTCAGTCACACAATGTTGTAACTTATTTCTTCCTTACTGAGAGGTGTCTCACCCCCAGCAAATATTTGCGGACTCGAGATTCTGTTTATGTTTCTACATCTTTATTAATGCTTTAACTATAATTAATCTCATCCTTAGGTCACCACTTGGGTGGGTGGCCTAGTGGTAAGGAACTGGCCGTGCATCCATGTGATCACGGGTTCGAGTCCCCACTATGCCCAAGTGGTCTCATGCCTTGACCTTGCTTTGGGGGTAAGTGAGCTATAACCGATGATTTCCACCCATGAGGCTATTTTTTTTTTTTTTACTACGAGACTACCCCTTTTATATACATATATTCTATTCCAATATTATTATTATTATTATTATTATTAGATCAAATATAAGTTGGGTATGTTTGACTGATCGATGATTTGACATTGGTTAGTTATTTGAAGAAGATTAGTTAATTTTTATATTACTTTCATTAATGGAATTTTTTTTACTATATAAAGTTTTATATATATATATATATAATGTAACGACCCAAAAAAATAATGGTAATTAAATAATAAAGAGAGAGGGAAATGGAATTAGTAATAGAAGGTGGCAGTCGACGACATCGTACTTTGAGAAAATACCATAATAAATTTATCAGGGCCTCGTTTGTAAAGACCCAAAAAAAAAAAAGATTAAAATAATTAGAAAAAAATAATAATAAATAAAATAATAAATGAACAGATAAAAAGAAATAGTATAAAATAATAATAATAATAATAAAAATGTATATGAGATAAAATGAAATTAGATTAATTATAAATTAGTTAATTAATTGAATATTATTTAATTGAATTAATAAATTAATTAAATGTTATTTAAATGAAGTAATTAAGTAAATTATAAGGATAGGGTATATATATGGTTAAAGTAATAAGTGTATATATATATATATATATATATAAAATATAAAATAATATAAAGATGGAATTAGATGAATTGGATTTCAATTTGAAATCCAATTCTTCTCCAGATTCACGCCCCCCTCCCTCTGTAAATCCATTTCCTGCGCCTGTCTATTCTGAGCTCGTCCAACCACCTTCATCTCCTCATCTCTTTCTCTCTCAATTTTTCAACGGATTTGTAGCGAATCGGAAAACGGAAGGTGCCGTTGAATTTCTAGTTCTGCTGCCGACATTTCTACTGTAGCAGATTGGTCGTGGGAACAACTTAGGCACTGCTCCTGGGGAAAGGTATTATTTTCCCATTTTCTCAATTTTGCTTTAAATCTACTGTTAAATCGGTGAACAGGTACCACCACGTGGTCCTAGTCGTCGTCGTCGTCATTTTGATGTAGGTAATTTTTCAATTGGGATTTTCTAGGCCTTACTCTAAAGCGAGAGTGGGATTTGGGAAATTTGGCAAATTAGTTAAATTTGCGGGTATAACTGTAAATTGAAAATTATGACCCTAGAAAATATTTGAATAGTATGTTATTTAGGAATAATTTAAGTGGAATTAGGGTTTTTGATTCAGGATCCGGGTGAGCGTCGCAGGTATTTTTTCGGAGTCCCTGTCGTTGTAGTTTAAGAAATAAGGTAAGGGGAAAATTATTTATTAAATTAGAAGTTTTATAAATTAAATGAAAAATAAATTGTGTTATATGTACGTGTAATTTTTTAGTATAGGTAAATTGCTAGCCATTTTAATTATATATTTTTTCGAGTTTAGGGCTGTTTCTTATATATGTATATGTGAAAATAAATTGATGAAAGTGGAAACATATTTTCAGAGTATTTATGTAAGAAATAAAAAGTATTTTTAGTATATAAACATTAAATGTTGGTTAACTTATTTTACAGGCAGTGTATGAGTTTTATTTCTAAATTGTGTGGCATGAGTAAAATAGAATTTTGTATGGAATTATATTATATATACAAGGTGCAAGATATATAGAAAATGAAATGAGCATGAAAATGATATATGAAATATGCTGCATGTGAGTGTTAATACAATCATGGAAACAACCATGGCTGAAAAGATGTCGACCACGGCTGAAAAGATGCCGAAGCTAACCAATTATGGCTGAAAAGATGCTGACCACGACTGAAAGGATGCCGAAACTAACCAATCACGGCTGAAAGGATGCCGAAGCTAACCAACCACGGCTGGAAAGATGCCGAGTATTTATGAATTAAAATAAAAATGAGTATGAAATGAAAAGGGAAATGAATGGAATGGAAATGAAATATGAAATGTGAACAGATGTGTATGATTGAATAATGATAAAAAGAATGATGTATTATGATATTAGAAGTATTTATGTATGTAAAACATGTTACGTTTAGGTGGGGCGCACTCTTTGCCTGAGGGCTTGCTGAGTAAGGCGAGTGCACTAGTAGCTTCAGATGTGACAGTAGCTATATAACGCACTAGGGCAGAGGGAACCTACTTGTATGGGCGGGTTGGATTCCCTATCCTTAGGGCCTTTGCTGGTAAACTATTGTTGAACTGTGTGGGTACGAGATTAATCTACCACTTGAGGGCTTACTGAGTAAGGTGAGTGCTCTGATATGTTTTAATTGTGACCTTAGGGTTACCTAAGTATCAGAGCAGAGGGGTGCTACTTGTATGGGCGGGTAATCACCCCTATCCTTAGGTAATCTCGTCGGTTAAATATTTGCATGTGATTGTTTAGGTTCAGAAAATGATTTCAATGTTATATGATGATTTGAAAATGAAATAAAAATGATATCTATCTATCTCATGTTGGCCACACACTGTTTTAATATGTATTGTTTCTTCCCTTACTGAGATGTGTCTCACCCGAACATGAACTAATCTTTTTCAGGACTTCCACAAGATCGAGCGTAGAGAGCTCGAGCTGTTATAGCACCTTTGAGGAAAAGGGTATAATTTTGATGTTTTGGGAATATAAATATTTTATGTATTATGTTTAAGTCTTCTGAGTGATAGATGGTTGTGAAACATACTGAAATTTGGGGATTTTGTTTTGGAGATATGTATTTATGTGAATATAGGTGGATGTATGTTGTATGTTAGAACGTAGATGGATGTAGAAAACTCTGGTGTTGTATTTGTTGAAAGATTTTAGTTATATTTTCCGCTGCATAAATGATATTAGAATGTGTATTATTAAGTAAATGAATTGATTAGCACTCTAGGCCCACTCAGGAGGTCGGGGCGTTACATTATGGTATCAGAGTAATGATTTTGGGATTTTGAGAATTTAGGAAATGATTTATACCAGAGTATAGGAATGGGTTACAATAAAAAATAGGAGATGCGTAGTTTGGTCATTGAGAAGTAGGTATGGTGTAGGGAAGTAAAGGATTTTGTCTTACAGTTTGGAGGCAGAAATCCCTTGGCGGACTTCTATGATTTTCTGATTCAGTCGACAGTTTCAGAAAACCATGGTAAATCCATCGACGGTGATGTTTCCTAACTGTGAGATTGGTCTTTCTGTGGGAATCTTGGATTTTATTGGATTTAATTTATTGATTATGTTGTTTGAAGTTATGATATGAAATTCTTTTCTCTTCTCTGTCCTTTTTCAGGATGGATTCTGGAGATGAGAATGTAGAAGCTGAAGGAAGAATGGATTCATTGACTTCTAGTGAAGAAGAGGATATTGATACCTCCAAGGAGTTGCGGGGTATAGTTCGTCAAGTTAGGGCAGAGATGAAAAAAGAACCGAAAGATCAGAAATGTCCGCCTGCAGATAAAGGCAGTAGCATCAAGGAATTTATGAGGTTGAACCCTCCTACTTTTGAGGGGGGACCTGATCCAGTAATTGCAGAGAACTGGGTTCAACAGATAGAAGAGATATTAGAGGTACTTGATTGCATGAACGAGCAGAAAGTCTGATTTGCTGCATTCAGAATGACAGGAGAGGCGAAGTGCTTGTGGTGTTCTGCAAAGCTGCTAGAAGATCAGAGGGCCGTAAAGATAACCTTTACCTAGGAGAAATTCAAGGAGCTGTTCTTTGACAGGTATTTTCCTTCAGCTGTCAGAGAGGAAAAGATTAAAGAGTTCACCAATTTGACACAGGGGAATATGACGGTCGGTGAATATGCGGCCAAGTTTGTTGAATTGTCGCATTTTGCTCCGTTTCTGATCCTGAATAAAGTAAGGAAGGCCAGAAAATTTGAAAAAGGTCTGAGGGGCAGAATCTATGAGTTGGTGGTTGGGTTTTAGGTCGAGAGTTTTTCAGAACTACTTGATAAGGCCTCGGTGTTGGAGAAGAATATTCAGAGCAGCATTGAGCCTCCAGAGCAGAAGAAGAGGCCTGCACCACCTAGTTTCCAAGCTGAGGTCAGTCAGGGGTCAGGGAAGAAAGGAAAAGATGCAGTGGGTCTCGGTTATCAGGGTAATCAGTCTTACCCCGTGTGTCAGACATGTAACAAGAGGCATAGGGGAGAATGCTGGTTTTGGACTCTTACCTGTTTCAGGTGCGGTAAACCAGGGCATGTTAAGAAGAATTGCTGGGAACAATTGCCTATGGTAGTTGCTCAGAATCAAGACCGTGGAAAACAGCAGGTACCACTTGGAAGAGGCGGTCCACCCCGGTTGTACACACTTCAGGCTGAGGAGGATGCTACCAGGGATGCAGGTATGAGAGTATATTTAAGATAATGATAATTTAATTTAATGCTAAATGATTGAATGATTAATATGATGATATGTATGTTGACTTTTTATAGTATTAGTTAGCAAAGGAATTTAAGTAAGATGAAGGAATAATTATTTAGAAAAATTTCGAGGACGAAATTTCTTAAGGAGTGAAGAATGTAAAGACCCAAAAAAAAAAAAAAAAAAAAAAGAAAAATAATAATAATAAATAAAATAATAAATGAACAGATAAAAAGAAATAGTATAAAAAAATAATAACAATAAAAATGTATATGAGATAAAATGAAATTAGATTAATTATAAATTAGTTAATTAATTGAATATTATTTAATTGAATTAATAAATTAATTAAACGTTATTTAAATGAAGTAATTAAGTAAATTATAAGGATAGGGTATATATATGGTTAAAGTAATAAGTGTATATATATAATATAATATAATATAAAGATGGAATTAGATGAATTGGATTTCAAATTGAAATCCAATTCTTCTCTAGATTCACGCCCCCCCCCCCCTCTGTAAATCCATTTCCTGCGCCTGTCTGTTCTGAGCTCGTCCAACCACCTTCATCTCCTCCTCTCTTTCTCTCTTAATTTCTCGACGGATTTGTAGCGGATCGGAAAACGGAAGGTGCCGTTGAATTTCTAGTTCTGCTGCCGACATTTCTACTGTAGCAGATTTGTCGTGGGAATGACTTAGGCACTGCTCCTGGGGAAAGGTATTATTTTCCCATTTTCTCAATTTTGCTTTAAATCTACTATTAAATCGGCAAACGGGTACCGCCACGTGGTCCTAGTCGTCGTCGTCATTTTGACGTAGGTAATTTTTTAATTGGGATTTTTTAGGCCTTACTCCAAAGCGAGAGTGAGATTTGAAAATTTTGGCAAATTAGTTAAATTTGCGAGTATAACTGTAAATTAAAAATTATGACCCTAGAAAATATTTAAATAGTATGTTATTTATGAATAATTTAAGTGAAATTAGGGTTTTTGATTCAGGATCCGGGTGAGCGCCACAGGTATTTTTCCGGAGTCCCTGTTGGTGTAGTTCAAGAAATAAGGTAAGGGGAAAAATATATATTAAATCAGAAGTTTTATGAATTAAATGAAAAATAAATTGTGTTATATGTACGTATAATTTTTCAATATAGGTAAAATGCCAGCCATTTTAATTATATTTTTTTTCGAGTTTAGGGCTGTTTATTATATATGTATATGTGAAAATGAACTGATGAAAGTGGAAACATATTTTCAGAGTATTTATGTAAGAAATAAAAGGTATTTTTAGTATATAAACATGTTGGTTAACTTATTTTACAGGCAGTATATGAGTTTTATTGCTAAATTGTGTGGCATGAGTAAAATAGAATTTTGTATGGAATTATATTATATATACGAGGTGCAAGATATACAGAAAATGAAATGAGCATGAAAATGATATATGAAATATGCTGCATGTGAGTGTTAATACAATCATGGAAACAACCACGGCTGAAAAGATGCCGACCACGGCTGAAAGGATGCCGAAGTTAACCAATCACGGCTGAAAAGATGCCAACCACGACTGAAAGGATGCCAAAACTAACCAATCACGGCTGAAAAGATGCCGACCACGGCTGAAAGGATGCCGAAACTAACCAACCACGGCTGGAAAGATGTCGAGTATTTATGAATTAAAATGAAAATGAATATGAAATGAAAAGGGAAATGAATGGAATGGAAATGAAATATGAAATGTGAACAGATGTGTATGATTGAATAATGATAAAAAGAATGATGTATTATGATATTAGAAGTATTTATGTATGTAAAACATGTTACGTTTAGGCGGGGCGCACTCTTTGCCTGAGGGCTTGCTGAGTAAGGCGAGTGCACTAGTAGCTTCAGATGTGACAGTAGCTACATAACGCACTAGGGCAGAGGGAACCTACTTGTATGGGCGGGTTGGATTCCCTATCCTTAGGGCCTTTTCTGATAAACTATTGTTGAACTGTGTGGGTACGAGATTAATCTACCACTTGAGGGCTTACTGAGTAAGGTGAGTGCTCTGATATGTTTTAATTGTGACCTTAGGGTTACCTAAGTATCAGAGCAGAGGGGTGCTACTTGTATGGGCGGGTAATCACCCCTATCCTTAGGTAATCTCGTCGGTTAAATATTTGCATGTGATTGTTTAGGTTCAGAAAATGATTTCAATGTTATATAATGATTTGCAAATGAAATAAAAATGATATCTATCTATCTCATGTTGGCCACACACTGTTTTAATATGTATTGTTTCTTCCCTTACTGAGATGTGTCTCACCCGAACATGAACTAATCTTTTTCAGGACTTCCACGAGATCGAGCTTAGAGAGTTCGAGCTGTTATAGCACCTTTGAGGAAAAGGGTATAATTTTGATGTTTTGGGAATATAAATATTTTATGTATTATGTTTAAGTCTTCTAAGTGATAGATGGTTGTGAAACATACTGAAATTTGGGAATTTTGTTTTGGAGATATGTATTTATGTGAATATAGGTGGATGTATGTTGTATGTTAGAACGTAGGTGGATGTAGAAAACTCTGGTGTTGTATTTGTTGAAAGATTTTAGTTATATTTTTCGCTGCATAAATGATATTAGAATGTATATTATTACGTAAATGAATTGATTAGCACTCCGGGCCCACTCAGAAGGTCCGGGTGTTACATCGTTAACGAATATAGGGGATTCGTCGACGAGGGTACAACAGGACCTTGTCGACGAGGGCGAGCTTCGTCGATGAGAAAATACCGAGAGGAATTTTAGGCCATCTGAAATTCGTCAACGAGGAAGTAGGGTTCGTCAACGAAAATACTGAAGGACTCGTCGACGAGATGACGTGGCTCGTCGACGAAGACCGCAGTATAAATACTGTTTAACTTGGATTTTTACACAGAAATTTCAGCGTCACTCTTCTCTTTCTCTCTCCTACGGAATCTCCCTCTTCTCTCTTCGATTTCAGCTCCGTCAGTCGCTGGATTGACGATCTGAGGCCACCACCACACTCCTGACAGAGTTTTCTGCAAGTTTGCTGGAACGGATCGTCGGAGGAACGAAGTTGGAATTCATCCCAAATCCAGGGTAAGGTCTTTTATTCACTTCTTGGCCTTCTGGTAGTTGTAGGAAATGATGTAGGCTAGGAAATATTGATATTCTATTATGGAAAATGTGGTTTTTAGGGTGTTTAGTGGAGAGCCCTGCGGATGTTGGACCCCTAATGGTAGGGGATTTGTAGTAGGAAACAGGTAAGGGAAATATGCTATGCTAGGTTATTGGAGTATGTTTTGCGTATAAAATTATAAATGTTCCACCAGAGTATTGTTTACAGCAGAGATTTATACAGTTTGTCAAATACGATTAATATGTTTTAAAATTATTTTGTGGCTTGAGAATATAGATATAGTATAGAAACATGTTTTATAGTATTTTTTTTTTCAGAGATGCGTTTTACAGAATTTACAGAAAGTAAATATATTTTATATTGATTACAGAAATACCATGATTATACAGTTTTACAGTACCATGACATATAGATTTACAGTTAATTACAGAAACACAGTGAATATAGATACAGTTTTCTACAGCGCCATGGCTTATACAGTTATTGCAAAATCATGGTAAAACAGATAGTTGTATTTAGAGATGTGTTATATAGTATCAAACCCTGTTGGACCATACAGTTACAGGACACGGTACCGTAGCTACATACAGTTTATAGAGTGCAACCACCTATTCAGATAATATGTGGTATAAAGGTCGATCGCATAGAGCCCACGAGTGGACACGCTCCCCATCAAATATGGGTTGAGGAGGGCTGATCAGACTATGGAGTATAGTGATTTATTCCTGGTTGGCCAGCCAGGGTAAATCTCGCCTACGGGCTGCACAACCTTGTCATGACGGGTTAAATCATGACACACAGTTATCCATAAGGAAGTTTACAGTTATTAGTATGTTATACAGTTTTACAGAAACAGAAAATATATATATATATATATGTATATTAGCAGTAATTTGAGTAGAAACCTAAAGTACAGAAATGTTAAGCAACAAGTAAAGCATGAAGATTTATATTACTGGGATTGTACTTTACAAATTATGTGATACATGACTATATAGTGATAGATTTTCACAGTATTGTAACTTATTTGCCACACACTAGCAATAGCATATTTCGTCTTACTAAGCATTGATTCATCCCAATTAATTTAACATTTTTCAGGTGATCTAGATACGCGAGCAGATCAGGCTCGCAGGTAGAGGGGCTTCAGTACTGCCCTGTCTGTTGAGAGTGAGTATTTGTTTTGGTGCATTTTTGTATAACCCTAGCCAGTTGAGGGTGTTTTGGGGAACATACGTACATGTATATTTTGGGAAACAATTTAGCACTCTGGTATTGTATATAATTATATATGATTATGTTTATTTGATTTCTGCTTCTTGCTGCTTAGGTTGATGGATGGGTTTAATCCAGTATAATATCAGATCATTTTAAATATTATAGTATATATAAAAAAAAAACTCATTTAATTAGCAGGTTGTTACAATTTGGTATCAGAGCCTACGTTGCTAGGTTCTGTAGACTCTAGAGTGCAGCAGAAGCAATACCAGAGTATAGGAAAAAGGATTTGAGGTTTGTTCGGTTGTCTGGATACAAGATTTTCATGGTGGTTTCTGTGTTTTTCCTGAGGTGATGATTTCAGGAAAACCATAGTAAACTATTGTTGGGTCGTGTGTCTAGGTAATAGAACTGGATATTGAGTTAAGGTTAGGAAAGGTAATTAATTTTGAATTGGTACAAGATAGGTCCGTATAGGAGATAAAGTGCTTAAGTATGTTTCTTGTTTTCAGGATGAACTGAGGGAGTATTGGCACAAATGCTAGGGAGGAAAGGCCAGGTCCTTCCAGTATAGGTGGAGGCGTAGCGTCACTCAGCAGGTGATGGCTGAGATGGCCAGGAGTTTTGGGGAGCGTAGCTGTTCAATCGAGTAGTTTACGTGGATGAAGCCCCATCCTTTACTGGAGGAGATGACCCGATTGAGAATTGGGTCCAGGATATCGAAGAGACATTGGCAGTGCTTCCATGTACGGATGAGCAGAAGGTAGCATTTGCAGCATTCAAGTTGACAGGGGAGGTGAAATGCTGGTGGAGAGCAGCACAACTAATAGAGGAGTAGAGGCCAGTTCCAGTGCTAGTGACTTGGGAACGATTCAAGGGCTGTTCTTTGAGTGATATTTTCCTTCTGTCATTCGGAGCGCGAAGGCACCGGAATTTTTGCATTTGGTACAGGGGCAGATGGCCGTATCCCAGTACGCAGCTCAGTTTATCGAGTTGTCGTGTTTTGCTCCGCATCTAGCACCTAATGAAGAGAAAAGGGCAAAGAAACTTGAAGAGGGATTGAGGCAGAACTTGTTTGAGCAGGTGATTAGTTTCAGGGCTCACACATTCACAAAGGTTGTAGATAGAGCTGCGATTATTGAGAGTGGTATTCAGAGGGGTGTAGCAGCTCAGAGTCAGAGGAAGAGACCTACGCCTCAGGGTTTTTAGGCTGGCTCCAGTAGGGGTCCATGGAGAGGAGGTCGCGATAGGGGAAACTAAAGGCAGATGGCAGGACCTCGGGGAAATCAGGGTGCACCGATCGTCCTGGTATGTCAGATGTGCAAGAGACATCATCCGGGGGAGTGTTGAGTAGGGAACGATGTATGCTATCGATGTGGGAGGCCCGGCCACATGGTACGTACATGCCCAAGTCCGCTAGACCAGGTCCCAGCTCCCAAGCCTTATCGGGGAGGATATTAGGAGCCTCGTGGTGGCCAGTAGAGAAATGTGGCCCCAGCGCAAGTATACGCTCTGACACCAGGAGATGCAAAGGCTGTTACAGATGTGGTGATAGGTACATTTATTGCTTTATCATATCCAGTTATTGTTTTTTTTTACTCGGGTGCTACTCATTCTTTCATTTCTACATCCTATGTTAAATTATCTGAGAGTGAGACCCAGTCATTAGATGTAGCGCTGTCAGTAATTACACCATTAGGATTAGAGATCAGATGTTAGAGGGTACTTAGGGGCTATCCTATAGAAATTTAGAGGAGAGTGCTACCAGTAGATCTAATTGTGTTTAAGATGTGTGGGTTCGATGTAATATTGGGTATGGACTGGTTGGCTGCCAATCACGCCAATATTGACTGTCATAAAAAAGAAGTAATTTTCAAACCCCCTAGAGAGGAGGAATTTAGATTCATTGGTTCACGGGTGCGTGCTCCATCACAGCTGGTGTCAACCGTGCAAGCGAGTGGGTTACTCTTGGATGTAGGTCAGGAGTTTATAGCATTTGTGAAAGAAGTATCTGAAAATGGATTAAAGATTAACGGCACCCCAGTAGTACGAGAATTTTTAGATGTTTTTCCAGAGGAGCTACCATGGTTGCCTCCTGTGCGTGAGGTGGATTTTCTTATAGATTTACCTCTAGGGTCTGCGCCAATCTCTAAGGTTCCCTATCGTATGGCTCTAGCTGAATTAGGAGAATTAAAGGAACAGTTGTAAGGCTTGCTGGGCAAGAGATTTATACGACCCAGTGTGTCGCCGTGGGGAGTTCCAGTGTTGTTTGTAAAGAAGAAAGACGGGTCCATGAGGATGTGTATTGATTACAAGGAGATAAACAAGGTTACTATTAAGAATAAATATCCTCTACCCCGTATCGACGATTTGTTTGATCAGCTCTAGGGTACACGAATGTATTCCAAGATCGACCTCAGATTCGGGTATCATCAAGTGAGAGTAAAAACAGAGGACATTGTGAAGACAGCCTTTAGGACTAGGTATGGGCACTACGAGTTCCTCGTTATGTCGTTTGGTCTAACGAATGCCCCAACCGTGTTCATGGATTTGATGAACAAAGTTTTCCATCAGTATCCAGATCAGTTTGTAGTAGTTTTCATTGATGATATACTGGTGTACTCGAAAAGTTTTAAGGATCATG
The DNA here is from genome assembly GCF_029873635.1 of Malania oleifera. Lineage (NCBI taxonomy): Eukaryota > Viridiplantae > Streptophyta > Magnoliopsida > Santalales > Ximeniaceae > Malania > Malania oleifera. The sequence continues at coordinate 3,564,943 of NC_080423.1, forward strand.
AGGTGCATTTGAGGCAGGTGCTGCAGACACTCAGAGAGGAGAAGCTCTACGCCAAGTTTAGCAAGTATGAATTCTGGCTTGAGAAAATTGCATTTTTGGGCCATGTGATCTCCAGAGATGGCATTTCAGTAGATCCTAGTAAGATTGATGTGATAGTGAATTGGGCCAGGCTAAAGAACGTGCAGGAAGTCAGAAATTTCTTAGGACTGGCAGGTTATTACCTTCGTTTTGTTGAGGGATTTTCATCTTTGTCAGGACCTCTCACGCGGTTGACTAGGAAGAATGCCAGATTTGTGTGGGATGAAGAGTGCGAGCAGAACTTTCAAGAACTAAAGCAACAGCTCGTCACTACACCGGTACTGACGATTCCATCGGGAGGTAATGGTTATGTTATCTACAGTGATGGGTCTTTAAAGGGGCTTAGCTGTGTACTGATGTAGCATGGTAGAGTGACAGCATATGCGTCCAAGCAATTGAAAGAATATGAAAAGAACTACCCTACTCACGATCTAGAATTAGCTGCGGTTGTACATGTACTGAAGATCTGAAGACATTACTTATATGGTGAGAAATGTGAAATATTTTTGGATCACAAGAGCCTTAAGCACTTCTTTACACAGAAAGAGTTGAATATGCGCCAGAGGAGATGGTGAGAACTCATTAAGGATTACGATTGCATCATCAGTTACCACCCAGGTAAAGTAAATGTGGTAGCTGATGCACTGAGCCATAAATTAGAAAATACAGCACAACTAACCGCAATTATTCAGCACCCGATTCAGATGGACTTAGAAACACTCGGTGTGAAATTAGTGGATGATGGAGTGTATAGATGGAGATACGAACAGTAAATTTTGAGGACGAAATTTTATAAGGGGGGGAGAATGTAACGACCCAAAAAAATAATCGTAATTAAATAATAAAGAGAGAGGGAAATGGAATCAGTAAGAGAAGGTGGCAATCGACTTTGTCGACGAATGCTCCGCGTTCGTCAATGACATCGTACTTTGAGAAAATACCCCAATAAATTTATCAGGGGATTTGTCGACAAGGGTAATAGGACCTTGTAGACGAGGGCGAGCTTCATCGACGAGAAAATACCGAGAGGGGTTTTAGGCCATCTGAAATTCGTCGATGAGGAAGTGGGGTTCGTCGACGAAAGTACTAAAGGACTCGTCGACGAGTTGACGTGGCTCGTTGACGAAGGCCACAGTATAAATAGTGTTTAACTTGGATTTTTACACAGAAATTTCAATGCTGCTCTTCTCTCTCTCTCTCTCTCTCTCTCTCCTATGGCCTCTCCCTCTTCTCTCTTCGATTTTGGCCCCGTTAGTCGCCAAATCGACGATCTGAGGCCACCACGACACTCCTGGCGAAGTTCTCTGCAAGTTTTTTGGAGCGGATCGTCGGAGGAACGAAGTTGGAATTCATCCCAAATTTAGGGTAAGGTCTTTTATTCAGTTCTTGGCCTTCTGGTAGTTGTAGGAAATGATGTAGGTCAAGAAATATTGATATTCTTTTATGAAAAATGTGGTTTTCAGGGTGTTGAGTGGAGAACCCTGTGGGTGTTGGATCCGTAATAGTAGGGGATTTTTAGCAGGAAACAGGTAAGAGAAATATGTTATGTTAGGTTATTTGAGTATGTTTTCAGTATAAAATTATAAATGGTCCACCAGAGTATTGTTTACATCAGAGATTTATATAGTTTATCAAATATAATTAATGTTTTAAAATTACTGTGTGGCTTAAGAATATAGATATAGTACAGAAACATATTTTATATTATTTTTTTTCAGAGATGCGTTTTACAAAATATACCAAAAGTAAATATATTTTACAGCGATTACATAAATAACATGATTATACAGTTTTACAGTACCATGACATATAGATTTACAGTTAATTATAGAAACACAGTTGATATAGATACAATTTTCTATAGCATCATGATTTATACAATTATTACAGAATCATGGTAAAACAGATAGTTGTATATAGAGATGTATTATATAGTATCAAACCCTGTTGAACTATACAGTTACAGAGCACGGTACCGTAGCTACATACAGTTTATAGAGTGCAACCACCTATTCAGATAATGCGTGGTATAAAGGTCGATCACATAGAGTCCACAAGTGGACAGGCTCTACATCAGATATGGGTTGAGGAGGGCTGATCAGACTATGGAGTATAGTGATTTATTCCTGGTTGGCCAACCTAGATCAATCCCGCCTATGGGCCACACAACCCTGTCATGAAGGGTTAAATCATGACACACAGTTATCCACAGGGAAGTTTACATTTATTACTATGTTATACAGTTTTACAGAAACAGAAAAAAAAAAATATATATATATATATATATATATGTATATTAGCATTATTTTGAGTAGAAACTTAAAGTACAAAAATGTTAAGCAACAGGTAAAGGACGAAGATTTATATTACTAGCATTGTACTTTACAGATTTAGTGATACGTGACTATATAGTGATAAATTTTCACAGTATTGTAACTCATTTTTCACACACTAGCAGTAGCATATTTCGTTTTACTGAGCATTGGTTCATCCCAATTAATTTAACATTTTTCGAGTGATCCAGATAGGCAAGCAGATCAGGCTCGCAGGTAGAGGGGCTTTGGTGTATTTTTGTATAGCCCCAACCAGTTGAGGGTATTTTGGGGAATAGACGTACATGTATATTTTGGGAAATAATTTAGTACTCTGGTATTGTATATAATTATATATGATTATGTTTATTTGATTTCTACTTCTTGCTGCTTAGGTTGATAGATGGGTTTAATCCAGTATAGTATCATAGCATTTTAAATATTATAGTATATAAAAAAAAACCCTATTTAATTAGCAGGTCGTTACATATAATATAGTGAAATTTAAGTTGTATTAACTTTTATAAATTTATACAAAATAAAAATTAAAGATTCTAACAAAATTTGTACTCCTATATCAAACTTGGATACTTAATGAGAATTAAATATGCAAATGAAAAAAAAAATTCATATTCATATTTAACTTGCATATGCTAAGGGATTTTTTTTCAATTTAAAATAATATAGTAACATTTAAATTATATTTAATTCCTTATAAACTAATACAAAATTAAAATTAAAGATTTTATCAAAATATATATATTCCTAAATTAGGCTTGAATGTTTTGATAAGAACTGAATATGCAATGTAAAAATATATATTCATATCCAATTTGCACATGCAAAGGAATTTTGAGTAAATCCAGATTTTAGAATAAACCGTTTGTTCATATCTATTTGTATGTGTAGCACCTCCAAACTCAGTTGAGTCTAATGTGCTACTTCTTATATTTTTAGTGAAAATAATAACAACGAAAATAAATAAATCTCGGATATTATTATATTATTATATTTATATATATGAAAATTTTAAATAATTAATGCATCTGATCTAACAATTAATTATGAGTCATCAATATGGGTATGTGTTTTTACAAACATAAATAATATATTTAACTTAATTAACGTATCTTCAATAATACTACCATTTTTCTTAGGGAATATAAGATTGTTACCTGTCTTTAGGAGCTTTCACGTTAATCTCACTTCTTCCAATGTTTCTATCTTTAGGATCCATTATTAAACAATGATCAAATGTTATTTTAAAATAATAAATCTATTATTAACGTAGAACAAACATAAATAAATATTCTAAACTTCTCAATCTTACCAAAATCATGTTTTATGCCTAAACTCTGGTAAAATCTATATGCTAGAGCATGTAGAACTTATATCATATTCTCTGATACCAATTGTAAGGACCCGAACCCGGGTGGGTTCCTACATATAATTTTTTTAGCGAACGCAAATAAATCTAAATTATTTTTATTACCAGAGCACTAATTAGCCTTATTACAAATATATGTCTCAACTATTAAAATATAAATTTCTACAATTCTAAAATACTCAAACATATTCTAAATTGTATTATACTAAATTTTTATTCTACTCCGCTCTTTCTAATCCCGTTATTGCACTTGTTATGCTAGATTTCTGGTACACTCTTCAAAATGATCTGAAATGTAAAATAATGATTTGGGTGAGACGACGCTCAATAAGTAAATAAGATTATTATTAGTGTGTGGCCAAAATGAGCTTTTATAATATTTTAATTTCGTAAAATAATATTTAATGCTATAACTTCGAAATTGCTTTAAAAATAAATGTAAATTAAAAATTTTATGTATAAAACTTTTACTATCATCTATAGAAGTAAAATTTTATAATCATATACTATAACTCTTAAACTGAACCTTTTAACTTTTAAAACTATAACTATAATACTCAATCATATGTATATACTTTTCCTTATTAGATCATTATTTAGGCACAAAAATGCCCCCGTTCACATAAACATATATTTTTCCTTCAATTCGTCAATAGCTCTATATACGTAATTAAATATGTATATACACGTATTGTAAAAACCACCCTTAGGCTTATTAATCTTAAGTCATGTTTACCCCCATGACTGGGTTGTGCGGTTCGAAAACTAAATTTAGCTGATTGATCGGCCAAACTAGATAGACGTACATCATCATTAAGTGAAATTTTTCCTATTAAACCCTGGTCTGACTCAGGTGTGCACTCAAGAGAAATCTACTACCATATAAAACCAATCTGCAAACAGCGTGGGTGCACTCTAATCCGTTTAAACTTTAAATTACGGTACTGAACATTTGTAATTTTATGAATCGTTTGTGATAGAAGGGGTTTTGAAAACATCTTATTATAGAATTTGTACAATTAAAATAATATTAGGAAAATCTCATTTTTACTCATATTTTCGTGAAATACACAATGTAAAAAAAATCAACTCATGTAATATTTGCTCATTTTTTCGTGAAATATGCAACATATAAATAAACTCATGTCACACAATTTTCGGGTTAAAAATATTTTCTTGAATAGAAATTAATGAAGTAAAATACCCAAAGAGTTTAGAACATTCATTAACTCAAAAATAAATGCAATTATATTAAAGTTAAAAATAGTATAATTAAATATGCATAAAAATAAATTCAAGAGAATTTTATGAAACTAACTAACATAATCGAAATTTACTTATAAATAAACTCGGATATGAATTTAAAATAAAAATCGAACATAATCAAATTTACTTACATTTTTTTTTACCTTATGCTATGAACTCAATGAATATCTCTACGAAATGAGATCAGAAAGAGTGGGTGAGCGAGAACTTACCCCAAAATTCTCTCTCCACCACTAATTCTTTCACTCATTAATCCTTCCCTTCCTTTGAAAATTTTTGTGAAAAATGAAGCTCGAGAGTTTCCTATTTATAGGAAAATTTTGGGGAAGAAATGGAATTTGTAAAAATGTGAGGAGAGGGGTGAAATTATAATTTTTTTTAAATTAAAAAATGGGTAAGGGATGAGTTAGGTATGGGTTGAGTATGAGATAGGAATGAAGGTCATGTGAGAGTATTTGCCACTACTCTCATTTAATTAATTTCCAATTAATTACTTACTTAATTAATTATTTATTTTATTCTTTTTTTTTAAATTATTATTATTATTATTATTATTATTATCATTGTTATTATTTTTAAGCCATGTTTTAGTTTTTTTTTTAAAGAATTAAATTAGAATTTCGAAAACTCATGTGGGCCCCACACAACTTTGAGACCCAAGTGGGTCCTACGTAACTCCCATAGTGTTCATACGATTTTATGAGCCCTACATAGCTCTAAGACTTATGTGGACCCCCACACAGCTTCAAGACTCATGTGGGCCCCACACAGTCTTGTGGGCCCCGCATAGAATACCTATATTATTATTATTATTTTATCATATATTTCTACTAATTATGTTAGTCAAAACATTATTTTATGTACTTATTTATGTATACAAACAGTGTCTACCCTGTTTTATCTTATGAAATTCCATTTTGACCAGGTCGACCTCCAGGGAGCGACTGAGCCGCAATGGTTTCTAAGCACTCGCTTAGATAAGGTCTTTCTTAGGCATCAAACATAGAATCAAGGATTCTAACAGAGAAACACTTTCGTTTTGATACTAACTAAATGACCATTATTATTATTCTACTTTTTTTTTTTTGATTATTACATCCTCCCCTCATAAAAATTTCGTCCTCGAAATTTACAAAAATTTAAATGAGTACCTTGTATAATGTCGTGCTTTTATCCGATCTTGCTATCGTCGAAAAGATGTGGTATTTCTGGCGTATTTTTGCTTCTAGTTCCCATGATGCTTCCTCAATGTCATGGTTGTGCTAGAGCACTTTTACCAATGAAATCTTCTTTGTGCGCAACTCCTAATTTTTCTTGTCTAAAATTTGAATTGATACTTCTTCATGTGATAGAGTGTCACTAAATTCTAACAACTCATAACTTATCACATGAGAAGGGTCTGGAACGTACTTCTTTAACATTGAGACATGAAATACATCATGAATTCTCGATAGTGTAGGAGGTAGGGCAATTCTGTAAGCAACTGGACCAATCTTCTCCAATACCTCGAATGGTCCAATATACCTTGGGCTTAGTTTGCCCTTTTTCCCAAATCTCATGATTCTTTTCATTGGAGCGACTTTTAAAAATATATTATCCCCCACTTCAAACTCCAACTCACGCTGATGGGTTTTCGCATGGCTCCTTTGCCGACTGTGAGCGATTTTTATTTATTCCCAAATGAGCTTAATTTTCTCAGAGGTCCTTTGTATAATCTCGGGACCTAAAATTCGTCGTTTGACAATCTCATCCCAATATAATGGGGATCAGTACTTTCGACCATATAACGCTTCATACGGTGTCATCTCTATCCTGGACTAATAACTGTTGTTATAGGCGAACTCAACTAACAGCAGATACTGAATCCAATTCCTTTGAAATCCAGTACACAAGCTCTCAACATATCCTCTAATATCTGAATAGTTCTCTCTGATTATCCATCAGTTTGAGGATGAAATGTCGTGCTGAAAGTAAGTTGTGATCCCAAAGCTCTTTGTAAACTCTTCCAGAATTGTGATGTGAATCGTGGATCTCGATTTGATATGAAAGACATGGGCACGCCATGTAGTCTAACTATCTCTTGAACATACAACTCTGCAAGCTTGGTCATAGAGTAGTTAACTTTAATCGGAATAAAATGAGCGGTCTTCATTAGATGATCAACAACCACCCAGATGGCATTCTATCCATGGAGTGTTGTAGGCAGCCCAATTACAAAATCCACGGAGATGTGCTGTGATGACCCAAAAATATATATATATATATATATATATATGATTAAAGTACAATAATAATAAAATAATAAAAATAGTCATTAAGTTAATATCAATACAGAAGTGTTTTTCTGTAGGATCCTTGATTCCATGTTTGATGCCTAAGAAAGACCTTGTCTTAGCGAGTGCTCAGAGACCATTGCGGCTCAGTCGCTCCCTGGAGGTCGGCCTGGTCAAAATGGAATTTCATAGGATAAACAGGATAGACACTATTTGTACACGTAAATAAGTATATATACATAAAATAGTGTTTTGACAGACATAATTTGTCGAAATACATAATAAGATAATAATAATATAGGTATCATATGTGGGGCCCACAAGACTATATGGGGTCCACATGAGTCCCGGAGCCACAAGACACTGTTTATATACGTAAATAAGTACATAAAATAATGTTTTAACTGATATAATTTGTAGAAATATATGATAAAATAATAATAATATAGGTATCCTATGTGGGGTCCACATGAGTCCTGAAGCCGTATGGAGGTTTTCATAAGTCTCAAAGTTATGTAGGATGCATAAAATCGTATAAGAGTTATTCGAGTTACGTAGGATCCATTCGGGTCTCGAAGTTGTGTGGGGCCCACAAGACCATGTGGGGCCCACATGAGTTTTTAAAATTTAAATTTAATTCTTGTTCAAAAATAAATAATAAAATAAATAAATACTAAAAGTAGTTTAAAATTAATAACAATGATAATAATAATGATAATGATGATTAGAAAAAAAAATAAAATAAAATAATAGAATAATTAATTAAGTTATTGATTAATTAATTAGGTAAGTAATTAATTAAAAAAAAAATTATTTAGTGGGAATGGTGGCAAGCACTCCCACATGGCCTCCATCCCTATCCCATACTCAACCCATACTTTGCCCATCCCTTGCCCATTCTTTAATTTTTAAAAATTATAATTTCACCCATCTCCCCACACTTTTATAAATTATATTTCTTCCCCAAAATTTTCCTATAAATAGGGAGCTCTCAACCTTCATTTTTCACAACAATTTTCTAAGGAAGAGAAGGATTAGTGAGTGAAAGAATTTGTGGTGGAGTGAGAATTTTGAGTAAGTTCTCACTCACCCACTCTTTCCGATCTCATATCTTAAAGATAGTTATTGTGTTCGTAGCACACGGTAAAAGAAGAAGGTAAGTAAATTTTGATTATGTTAGTTTCTTTTTATTTTAAATTCATACCCGAGTTTATTATGTACGTAAAATTTTAATTATGTTACTTAGTTCCACAAAATTTCTATGAGTTTATTTTTACGCATATTTAATTATACCAGTTCTATCTTTAATATACTTGCATCTATATTTGGGTTAAGAAATGTTCTAATCCCCTTGGATAAATTTTCAGCATTTATTTCTATTCAAAAATAAAATTATATATATTTTTAACACAAAAATTGTGTGGCATGAGTTTATTTTTACGTTACATTTTTATGAAAATATGAGTAAAGATGAGATTTTTACGATATTATTTTTAAATTTGCATAAATTATAATAAGATGATTTTAAAACCCCTTATGGCAACGGAAGTTCAAAGTTACAGATGCTCGGTACCGCAGCTTAAAGTTTATACGGATCAGAGTGCACCCACACTGTTTACAGAGTGGTTATTTATGTTAGTGGATTTCTCCTGAGTGCACACCTGGTTTAAGTCCAGGACTTAATAAGGAAAATCTCACTTAAAGTTTACGTACGTTGATTTAGTTTGGTCGGCCAGCCAGCTAAGTCCAGTCTTCGGACCGCACAACCCAGTCATGGGGGTAAACATGACTTACGGCAAACAGGCCTAAGGGTGGTTTTTATAATATATGTTTATACATATTTAATTACGTGTATAAAGTTACTGATGATTTGAAGGAAAAGTGTAAGTTTACGTGAAAAGGATCATTTTGGTACTTAAATGACGATCTAAGGAAAACGTATAAGGAAAAGTATATGTATGTTTATCATTAAATATTTTTACAGTTTTAAAGTTAAAAGTTTAATTTAGCAGTTATAGTATATGATTGTAAAAATTTACTGTTGAAATTGATGACAAAAGTTTTATACAGAAATTTTTAAATTTATGTTTATTCTAAAAACAGTATTGAAGTTATAGTATTAAATATTATTTTACGAAATTCTTTAAAAGCTCATTTTGGCCACACACTAATAATAATCTTATTTACTTACTGAGCGTCGTCTCACCCCAATCATATTTTATTTCAGATAACTCTGAAGGACATGTCGGAAATCAGGCTTAGCAAGCATGCGGGTGGGGATTAGAAAAATAAAGATTAATTAGAAATATAGTATGATTTCAGATATTTACGTTTGTGTAATTTTCTTCTTTTGAAATAAGTGATTGTAACATGAATAATTAGCGCTCTGGTTTGAATAAAATTGAGTTTATTTGCTTCCGCTGTAAATTAGTAGTAAAAAGTTAATATCCCAGGCCCCTCGGGGTCGGGGTGTTACATTTGGTATCAGAGCCAGGTTGGTTATAGGTTCTGTAGACTCTAAAGAAATAATTTTACCAGAGCATAGGATATAGGTTCTGCATAATCTAATATATAAATTTTATCAGAGCATAGGTATAAAATATGATTTGGGTAGGATTGGGTAGTTTAGAATATTTATTTTAGTTTGTTATATTATTATGCGTTAATAATAGATTTATGATTTTAAAATAACATTTGATCATTATTTAAGAATGGATCCTAAAGATAGTAGCATTGGAGGAAATGAGATTTACGTGAAGGCTCCGAAGGACAGGTAATAATTATAAATTCTCTAAGAAAAATAGTACTATTATTGAAGACACGTTAATTAATTTAAATATATTATTTATGTTTGTAGAAACACGTACCCATATTGATGATTCATAATTAATTGTCAAATGCAATTAATAATTTCAAATTTTTTTTTATATATAAATATAATAATAATATTTGAGATTTAATTATTTTTACTGTTGTTATTTTCACTAAATTTATAAGAAATAACCTATTAGACCCTACTGAATTTAGAAGTGCTACACATACAAATAGATATGAGCAAACGGTCTATTAAGAAATCTGAATTTACCCAAAATTTCTTTGCATGTATAAGTTGGATATGAATATGTATTTTTACATTACATATTCAGTTATCAACAAAACATTCAAGCTTAATTTAGGAATATATATTTTGACAAAATCTTTAATTTTTATTTTGTATTAGTATATAAGGAATTAAATATCATTTAAATATTACTTATTATATTTAAATTCAATATATATATAATCCCTTAGCATGTGCAAGTTAAATATGTATATCTATTTTTTTCCCATTACATATTCAATTTCCATCAACTGCCAGAAGGCCAAAAACTTAATAAAAGACCTTACCCTGGATTTGGGATGAATTCCAACTTCGTTTCACCAATGATCCGCTCCAGCAGACTTGAAGAGAACTCCGCCAGGAACGTCGTGGTGGCCTCAGATCATCGATCCAGTAACTGACGGGGCCGAAATGAAAGAAAAAAGGAGGAGGAGCCGCATGTAAGAGAGAGAGAGAGAGAGAGAAGAGAGCATCGTGATTTTCTACGATAAAAATCAATTTAGGGCTATTTATACTGCGGGATTTGTCGACAAGCCACGTCATCTCGTCGACAAGTTCTTAAGTAATTTCATCGACGAACCTTATCCTTTGTCGAAGAAATTTAGAGTAGTCAAATTATTCTCTCGGTATTTTCTCTTCGACGAAGCTCACCCTCATCGATGAGGTCCTGCTGTACCCTCATCAACGAATCCCCTGTATTCGTCAACGAGGCCCTGATAAATTTATTGGAATATTTTTCCCAAAGTTCGATGTCATCGACGAATGTGGAACGAGGCCCTGATAAATTTATTGCGCTATTTTTCCCAAAGTTCAATGTCGTCGACGAAGTCTATTGCCTCCTTCTATTCCTGTTTCCATTTTCCTCCACCTTTATTATTAAAATACTATTATTCTTTGGGTCACTACACATTCTCATCGATCCATTTTTCTTTTTAACGAATAGTACCGGTGCTCCCCATGGTGACACGCTGGGTCTGATGAATCTTTTGTCCAGCAACTCTTGTAATTGTTCGTTCAGTTCTTTCAATTCTACTGGTGCCATTTTGTATGGAGCTTTAGATATCGGTGTCGTCCCTGGTAGTAGGTTGATAACAAACTCGATTTCGCGGTCAGGAGGTAGCCCAGGTAAATCTTCAGGGAATACATCCAAGAATTCCCTTACTATTGGGATATCCTCGAGCTTCAATTCTTCCTTTGGTGCCTCCACCACGCATGCTAGGTACCCCTGACATTCATTCAAGAGTAATCTCTTTGCTTGGATAGCCAACAATATTTCTGGTGAAGGGCATACACGAGTTCCATTGAACTTATAATTTCTAAACACCACCTCCTTATTATAGCAATTTATACTAGCATAGCTAGAAGCTAGCCAGTTCATCCCAAGAATTATGTAAAATCCGTGCATACTAAATACTACCAAGTTAGCTGGTAGTATTCTTTCCTCAACACAAATTGGGTAACCTTTAAGTATTTTTCTACATACTACCGAGGTTCCCGTTGGTGTAACCACAGATAACTCAGTTTCTAATGGCTGAGTCTCTAACCCACATATTTTAACATAAGTTGTAGATATAAAGGAGTGTGTGGCTCCAGAATCAAATAATACTACTGCTTTCTTGGAGAATATGGGAATAATACCTGTCACCACATCATTAGTATTTTCTGCATCTCCTAGAGTGAGGGCATAGACACGTGCCTGAGCGGTGTTCTATTGATTATTGTTTCGAGGTGCCTGTTTGCCTCATCTTTGTTGATTTGGGTTGTAGGAGTTGTTTTGTGGGCATTCTCGTTGCATATGACCAGGTTTACCACACCGATAACAGACCCCTAATCCAGCCCGGCACTCACCCCCATGTATTTTGTTGCATTTTGGACAAGGGGTTCTTTGTGCATTATTTGGATTTCTCGTTGTTTGCCCTTGCCCCACATTGTTGTTGTTGTTGTTGTTGCTGCTGCTGCTCCTTTTCCAAGGTCCTTGATTTCTACCAAAGTAAAACCCTTGTGGCATGGGCCTCTTTCTCTAGTCGGATATTTCTGCACTCCTTTGTAAACTTTCTTCTGTCTTCGTTGCTTTGTTTACCAAATTGGAGAAGTCTTCGAGCTCGAATACTGTTACCATTTCATAAATCCTTGAGTTCAAGCCTTCTTCAAATTTTCAAGCTTTCTTTGATTCGTCCGGAACCAAATAGGATGCAAAATGGGATAACTTTGTTGCATATTGTTGTACGTTCATATTTCCTTGTTTCAACTCCAAAAATTCCTTGGCCTTAGCATCTCTGGTGGTTTTGGGGAAAAATCGTTCAAAGAAGACTTCCTTAAAACGCTCTCACGTAAGGATTGTTGGATTTGGTCCTTCCTCTAGGAGTAACTTTTTTGAGTTCCACCAGCGTTTGGCCTCACCAGTCATTTTATAGGCAGCATATAACACCTTTTGTTCGTTTGTGCAATGAATGACTCGTAGTATTTCTTCCATTGATTGCATCCAATCTTCTACAGCAATTGGATCAGTTTTCCCCTTAAAAGTCAGAGGGTGCATTCAATTGAACTATTCCACCGTACAACCTTCATGGGTTGGTGGACCATTCCGTTCTTTGGAGTTCCACAGAAGTTTCGCCATAACTTGTGCCATATCATGCAATACCATAGTAGCATTGATTTCATCTCCATTGCAAGTCCCCATATTATTCTCGTTTCTTTCAACACTCACGTTGTTCCTCGGGTCCATTATAAAGGAAAGGACTAGAGTTATTTTAAAATCATAACCTTATCTTTAAAGTTTAATCAAAGTTATAGGCAAAAGAAAAACGTCCTAATTTACCCGATCTTACTCACATCATGGTTATGCCTATGCTCTGGTAAAATTATTTCATATAATCTACAAAACCTATAACATATTGCTCTGATGCCAAATGTAATACCCAAACCCCGAAGGGTCTGGGATATTTACTTTTTACCATTGATTTACAGCGGAAGTAAATAAACTCAAATATTATTAAACCAAAGCGCTAATTAACCGTATTACAATAATTTATTTTCAAAAAAGAAAAATTACACGATAGATAATCGTTTGGCATCATGCTAATATTTCTACTAAATCCTTATTTTTTTATCCCACCCACATGCTTGCTATGCCTAATGCCCTTTAGAGTCATCTGAAATGTAAAATACGATTAGGGTGAGACGATGCTCAGTAAGTAAATAAGATTATTATTAGTGTGTGGCCAAAATGAGCTTTTAAAAATTTCGTAAAACAATATTTAATACTATAACTTCAAAACTGTTTCTAAAATAAATGTAAATCTAAGAAAATCTGCATAAAACTTTTACCATCAACTATAACAGTAAAATTTAATAATCATATACTATGACCGTTAAATTAAACTTTTAACTTTAAAATTATAAAAATATTTAATTATATACATACATATACTTTTCCTTATACGTTTCCTTTAAATCGTCATTTAGACACAAGAATGACCCTTTTCATATAAACTTATACTTTTCCTTCAAATCATTAGCAACTTTGTACACGTAATTAAATATGTATAAACATATATTGTAAACCACTCTTAGGCCTGTTAGTCGTAAGTCATGTTTACCCCTATGACTAAGTTGTGTGGTCCAAAAACTAGACTTAGCTGGCTGGCCAACCAAACTAAATCAACTTACGTAAATATTAAGTGAGATTTTCCCTATTAAACCCTGGTCCAATCCAGGTGTGTACTCAGGAGAAATCCACTACCATATAAAACTACTCTGTAAACAGCATGGGTGCATTCTGATTCGTTTAAACTTTAAGCTGCGATACCGAGCATCTGTAATTTTGAACTTTCTTTGCCATAAGGGGTTTTAAAATTATTTTTATTATATAATTTGTACAATTAAAATAATATCAAGAAAATCTCATTTTTACTCATATTTTCGTGAAAATACGCAATGTAAAAAAAATCAACTCATATTTTCGTGAAATATGCAACGTATAAATAAACTCATGCCACACACTAAAAATATTTTCTTAAATAGAAATTAATGATGTAAAATACACGAGGAGTTTAGAACATTACTTAACTCAAAAATAAATGCAAGTATATTAAAGATAAAACTAGTATAATTAAATATGCATAAAAATAAATTCAAAAGAATTTTATGAAACTAATATAATCAAAATTTACTTACAAATAAAATCGGGTATGAATTTTAAATAAAAATCTAACATAATCAAATTTACTTACATCTTCTTTAACCTTGTACTATGAATATAATGAATATCTCTAAGAAATAAGATCAGAAAGAATGGGTGAGTGAGAACTTACTCAAAAATTCTCTCTCCACCACTAATTCTTTCACTTACTAATTGTGACAACCCGAATAATAATGGAATTTAAATAATAAAGAGAGAGGGAAATAGAAACAGAAATAGAAGGAGGCCATAGACTTCGTTGACGAACGCGGAGCGTTTGTCGATGACATTGCATTTCGGAAGGAAAAACAAAAGGGGAGTTTTAGGACTTCGTTGACGAATCCCCTGTATTCTTCGACGAAGGCTTCAGAAAATTCGTCGATGAAGACTGAATTTCATCGACGAAAAAATACATAGAGGGGTTCTGGAGCCGACGAAATTTCGTCGACGAAGACTGAATTTTGTCGATGAAATTAGTGAGAATTTGTCGACGAAGGTCGGGCTCGTCGACGAATTCTACCGCTATAAATATGAAATATCCGATTTTTATTTCATTTGAAGCTTCCTCTGCACTCTTCTCTCTCTCCCCTTCGGCTCTCTCACACTCTCTCTTTGATTTTGGGCTAGTTTTACGCCGGATTGAAGATTTGAGGCTACCACGACGCTATTGGCAAAGTTCTCTGTGAGTTTACTGGAGCAGATCATTGGGAAAACGAAATTGGAAATCATCACTGAGTTGAGGTAAGACTTTTTAACCCAAATTAGACTTTGTGATAGTTATAGGAATTTATGTACGCATGAAAATACTGATATTTAATACTGGGAATTTTCAGTTTCAGGGTATTGAGTAGGAAATCCTACGAGGATCAGGTTAGGATATTTTAGGGGCTTTCCCAGTAGCGAGGTAAAGGAATAAACTCAAGCAGTTATTTTCCATACAAATTATTATTAGTTATGAGTAAATTTATTTTCAGAAAAGCAAATGTTATAATGTGTATTACGAATGAAATGTACGATTGGGGAAATACTGCTATGATGATTAAAATGTATATGTATGTATGAGATGATAGAAAAGCACGATTTTAGAATATGAAGTATGTTTTGTAACAGCACATGTGTGACATGAATATTATTTCACGTGAAAAGTAATATGATTTGAAAGATTTTACGAACGAAGTATGTTTTCATGTATTATGAAAAGATGTGTTATGTTGTGATGTTTTGACGATTATATGATAAAAGAGTAATTTTTAGATTGTAAATACCTTAAACGTATTTACGATTTTGGCGCGAGGCCATGTATTTATGATTTTGGCACGAGGCCGTGATGATTCTATACATTAAACAACTAGGATGTTAGTTTAATTCAGTTCAAGGCTCGGTACCGTAGCTATATGTGTAGATCATATATCTACTTCAGATTAATGCTAACCATCCCACGAGGGGATGAGAGATGGATAGTCGATGTGACTTTCAGTAGAGTGTGGACGTGCACGTGGCAGTTCGTACCAGGGTGTGGCAGGCTCATCGTACTTATAGACATATTTGATTCGGCAGTGGTCGGCCAGCCATTGTCGGGTCCCGCCTTCGGGCTGCACAACCCGTCATGGGGGTAATACATGACACCAGTTAGCTAGTCATCTTGGGTATATTTTCAGTGTTACGGTTATAACAGATGCTTATCTATGTTATGATTTATTAACAAATATGAAAGTACATGATTATCCAGTATGATATTATGATTATTTCCAGAGTTATGAAATGACTGTATATGTATAAGCACTTTAAATGTTCATGTTGCTACACAGCTGTATTTAGTTTATTTTCCCTTACTGAGAAGTGTCTTACTCCCAACATTAATATATTTTTCAGGAAACCCAGAGAAGCCGGCGGGTCAAGGCCGCTGTTGAGTAATTAGAGCTTTCCTACTATAAGGGTAAGCATTGAACTAGGACTAGGAGATTTTTGTTGTATGGTCCTAGTGCCATTTTGACATTTTGAGGGTTGTATATATACATGTACAGAATTGGGAGAAGTAGTAAACTCTGGTATTATGTTTCTGGTATTAAGTTGTATGATTGGTTGTGAGATTTTATGTTTATTGCTGTTAGGTTTTCCGCTGTGATTGATAGATGTCCCCACTACCCACGGGTTCGGGTTGACCATTTTATTTATTATATTATATTTTATTGAGGGACGTTACACTAATCCTTCTCTTCTTTTGAAAATTTTTGTGAAAAATGAAGGTTGAGAGCTTCCTATTTATAGGAAAATTTTAGGGAAAAAATGGAATTTGTAAAAGTGTGGAGAGAGGGGTGAAATTATAATTTTTTTTCAAATTAAAGAATGGGCAAGAGATGAGTTAGGTATGGGTTGAGTATGAGATAGGGACGGAGGTCATGTGGGAATGTTTGCCACCACTCCCATTTAATTAATTTCTAATTAATTACTTACTTACTTAATTTTTTTTTATTTTTTTAAATTATTATTATTATTATTATTATTATTATTATTATTTTTAAGTTATGTTTTAGTTTTTTTTTTTAAAGAATTAAATTCGAATTTCGAAAACTCATGTGAGCCCCACACAACTTCGAGACCCAAGTGGGTCTTACGTAACTCTCATAGTCTTCATACGGTTTTATGAGTCCTACACAGTTTTGAGACTTATGTGGACCCCCATACGGCTTCAGGACTCATGTGGGTCTCACGCGGTCTTATGGGCTCCACATAAAATACCTATATTATTATTATTTTATCATATATTTTTACAAATTATGTTAATCAAAACATTATTTTATGTACTTATTTACGTATATAAATAGTGTCTACCCTATTTTATCCTATAAAATTTCATTTTGACTAAACCGACCTCCAGGGAGCGACTAAACCGCAATGGTCTCTGAGCACTCACTTAGATAAGGTTTTTCTTAGGCATCAAACATGAAATCAAAGATCATAACAAATAAACACTTTTATTTTGATACTAATTAAATGACCATTATTATTATTCTACTTTTTTTTTTTTATTATTACATTCCAAGAGGTCAACGATTGCGAGAAATGCTCAAACAATCCCAATCGAATCCTCTCGCAGTGGAAGAACAGATAATGACTATTTACATTTTGTAGTATAATGCAACAATCCACGAGACATGAGGCTAGGTTTGGAAACATGAAATTCAGGCCATTGTCAGATATCCAGTTTCAAATTTGGGATGGAAAGCTTTGATGTCAAGCCTCACAAGGCTTTCAAAAAGAGCTTGCCATTGTCATTGAGTTTTGGGAAGTTCTGCTTTCCTGTGCCGCAATACTCTAATTTGTTTCTGGTTTATAGCATTAATGGATTTGGAGTGAAGATCATCCCTGTTGCCAACGTTGCTATATCCCTCAAGTCTCTTTCCCTTTTGCCCTCTTGAACTCTATAATTCCAAATTTTTAAAAAAAAAAAAAATTGATATTTTTGCAAATAAAAGTAAAAAAATAAAATAAAAAAATCCAAGATCTAATTAAAAAAAAAAAACTAAATTAAAAAATGAACGTATGATTCACGAGCTGTATAGATTAACTAGACAACCATTAATTAATCTATTTAATGAAAATTATCCTATATTAGGGATTCTATCTGCGTCCCATCCTCGAGAAGAGTGCATAGGTGTAAATGAGACACAATCTTCGCATAGCACTAGTAGTATGATGATGAAATCAGCTATCTCACAAGCCACAAATGTCCTAGGGAAATAAATTGGAGGTATTGGTTAGTGTATATGAATGGTCAAAATGGGTTGTTATTAGAAGTGATCACAAAAATTTTGAAAGGGGTTGGGATACTTAGTGATACAATTGAAGTATTAAAACTCTATTATTCGAGAAATAATTATTAGAAAATAAACCTCGTACTAAAATACTAGTAAAAGAAACATCGAGGAGATGACTATCAAATTTAAGTGATTTGAAATCTCATGAATTAAGTTAAATAGGTAATAACAAGTCATTGAATAGTTTCTTAAGTCCTATTATATGTTTTACTCATCCCTATGATGTTAGAATAGTATAACAGTCACAACCGTAAAGTTTAATTTACCTCTTAATAAATCTATAACTTTTGTTAGGCGGTGTGTTTAGTTGCAATTACATACTTGACAGATTTATCTATATTAGGAAAAAAAAATGTCCACATTTTGCATGGGAGAAAAAAATATACCCCAAAATTGTTTTATTTTTGATAAAATTATTTTAAATTTTGTTATGAACGATGTAACCATTCCGCTGTACAGATCTTTTGAAAAATAAAGTCGTAGACATGTAGGTTCAGAGTCATACCAACTACTCCAAAAACACTCATCCATAAACCGATTACTGATACAAATAACATAAAAAAATGTAACCAACGTTTATTGAAAAAAGCAACCCCAAATATTTGGGACCGAAATCGATTAGTGGTGACCATTGAATAAGTTTCTTCAGCTTGAGTTGGGTTTAAAGCAGGAAATGTATTTGCACCATTGACATCTTATGATTTATTATAATCTATTCATTTTGAAAGTGTAATTAATATCGAAATTTTAATAAGAAGGAATTTCTACTTTTACTTTACATTTTAGCTCGGACTTTGTCAAAATTATAGTTCCACCCCTCCAGTTTAGAAAATATTTGTACTTGGTCCTTGATTGAGTTTGCAGCGATGGTGTCCCACTATCACCAAATAGCACATGGGCCCCGCTGTGTCTTGTGGACTAGGGAATATCGAGTCCAAATTGATGACCACAACCACAAGGGAGAACAGGAGTGTCCATACTCCATGTGGTGGGACCTTATAATCATGCATGCCACCATTCTTGGAAAATGACAAACCCCATTCACATTCAATGAAAAAATTTATTTTTTAACATCTTTAACGAAATTTTCGTTCGATCAATTAATTGAATTAATCGATTAATCATTCATCATAATCGAATCAACTAAACTACCCTTCTTACCTGAACTTTATTTGACTGAACCAAATTAACGAATTTGACCAAATCAAATTATAATTAATTATAAAAAAAATATTATTATATGCTTTTAATATATTTAATTATTAATTAATTATATAATTTAATTAAATCGATTAATCGAAATATAATTTCTCCATAACCAAACCGAACACCACACATAAAAAATCAAGACTATAATCCACATTTTAAAAAAAAAAAAAAATTGAAGCAAACCCAATTGCCAAATGGCCCTACAAATTTCAACATATATATATATATATATATATATATATATATATATATATATATATATATAGATATCCTACCATTTACTAAGTTCTTCACAATACTTAGTTAAAATATAAAATGCATTGATAGTTCTAAACTATGAGTCCTAGTTCATATTCATACTCAAACTTCAATTAATTACACTATTAATTACAAATTTTGGTTTTGTAGCGATTAAAGATTTTATTTGAATAAAATAAAAGGAAATAAAAAATGTTATTTTATTTTTTGTTTGCATCAAATACCATTAAAAATATTTTTTAAAAATATGATAAAAGATTAAGAAAATTAAAACACTATAATATTTAAAATTAAAATCTTATTCACCCATTTTCTATATATTCTATTTTCTTTCTCATTTTTTCATAATTACAAAATATTTAAAAAATTCCTTTTATCGTTTATATCTTTATTTCATTTTTTAAAAATATTTTCCAAGTTTCAAAAGAGGTTCTAAAATAGTTTCAACTTTGGCTTATTATTATTACCAATTCCTTTATTTTCTAAAATAATAATTATCTAAAAAAATTATAATAAATTATTTCAAATTAATTTAAATAAATACTTTTTTACATTTAAAAAAAAATACTTTTTCATAAGTGGTTCCAAATAATTCTTTAAAACTTTTGACTGATCAAATTTTACATCTAAATTTAAACATAGTTAATAATTATAAAATTATCAGTATAGTTTTACTTCAACAATAATGTGATACCCCGTGGAAGAAAGATTTAAAAAGAATTTGATGTTACTACTCATATCTATAAGGTGTACCTTTCTTTTTCGGAGTCTTCTCATAAAAACTTCACGGTTAAGCGTGCTTGATTTGGAGTAATCTTGAGATGGGTGACCTTTCGGAAAGTTTTCTCAGAAAGTGTGTGAGTGAAGATAAAACACACTGAAAATGACACGTGTTGGTTTGTGGGGCTAGTCATTAGTCCGATAAGGTCTGTCATCCTGTTGTCTGGTCCAGGTGGAGGAGGAGAGACGCAGTGCTTCCTGACAGACCTAGGTTGGGGTATTACAAAATGGTATCAGAGTAATTATCTAACCGAAAGTGTGATGAGATTCACATCGCATGGGTTTGGAAATGTGAGTTCACAACGAGGACGTTGCATTCTGTAAGTGGGGAGAATGTGATATCTGGAGGAAGAAAAGTTTAAAAAAGATTTGATGTTACTACTCATATCAACAAGATGAACATTTCATTTCAAGAGTCTTCTTACAAGAACTCAACGGTTAAACGTATTTAGCTTGGAGTAATCTTGGGATGGGTGACCTTCTGAGAAATTTTCTCAAAAAGTATGTGAGTGTGGACAAAATACACTGAAAATGACACATGTTAATCTGTGGGGTCAGTCATTAGTCTGATAAAGCCCCGCCCCCTGTTGTCTGGTCCAAGTGAAGGAGGAGAAACGCAGTACTCCCTGACAGACTCATATTGGAACATTACAAATAATTATTCGTATAAATTTTTTATCTAAAATCTCTAATTGAGACTAAAGATATGACAAAATTAAAATTGTTTTTATGAATTTGAGATTGGTAGCGAGACAAATTGAAATCGAAATTTATATATCAATATCAATAAGGTGTACCTTTCGAAAAGTTTTCTCAGAAAATATATGAATAAGGACAAAACACGCTAAAAATGACACGTATTGGCCTGTGGGATTAGTCATTAGTTCGATAAGACTTGTCCCCTTATTGTCTGGTCCAGATGAAAGAGCAGAGACGCAGTACTTATTGGCAGATCTAGGTTGGGGTGTTACAAATAATTTTATCTAAAATCTCTCATTGAGACTAAAGATATGAAAAAATTAAAATTATTTTTATGAATTTGAAATTGGTAGCGATACAATTTGAAATCGAAATTTACATACAAATGTAAAACCTGGGCCAAAAGGCCATAGTTTGAGATTGTGGAATTTATGCAATTTTAATTTTCAAGGGCCTTAGCGTAATTTAACATTTTAATACCCCCACTTATAAAATTCCCCACACAAAAAGAAAAAGAGGAAAGCAGGAAGAAGCATACCTCAACTAAAATATGGAAGCTGAAGACTCACCGTAAGTGCCTCGCCGGGATTTTCAACAGGAATTAGAAGTAGACTTTGAATTTTCTCTTCGATTAATCTTCACATCTTCCATTAATTCTATTAATATTGCTTCTGCGCAGGTTCGAGACCAGCGAGATGCTGGCGGCGTTTCTGGCATCGACGCCGCTGATGTCGGAGTCATGGAGGCTGTGCGGCCTCGCGAACGCGGCGGCGCCGGGGAGTTTCGTGACAGATCAGGTCGAGGGCGTGAGGTACGTGGCGTTTTCCGGCATCCAGACGGCGGAGGGGGGGTTGGACGTGATGGGTTTCAGCAATTTGGCGCGGTTGGATAGCGCCGGAAATGGGATTTTCGCGGCGGTTCACGGCGGCGAAGACGGGGAGGGGGAAGAGCCCGTCATGGTTCACGCCGGAATGTTGCATCTCTTCATGACCATGTATGGCTCCCCAACTTTCCAAAACCAGGTTAGTTAATTAATTAATTAATAATATTATTATTATATCAATTGTATTCGAGCAGTTTTATTAGAATTCGATCTACAGTAAATTAAGGAGTTGAATTCAAAATTCATAATATTAAAATTTTATATTTTATTATATTTTAGATATATATTTAATATTATATATATTATATATTTTTAGATATGCATTTTAAGTTAATTTATAATTAAATTGCATTTATTAGAGTTTAAATTGAATTTTAACAATTTGCAATCAAGTTGGATCTGAGTTGAATAATTTTGAAAATGATTGAGTTAATTTTACACATTATTAATATTTAATTTTTCTTAATTTTTAGTCATATTAAATAATTTTTATTTTAAATAATATTTAATAAATAAAAAAATATTTTAAAAAATAAATTTTCTTTTTATTTTTCTTTTTTTTTCATTTTTTCAAAAAAATTTCTTAATCGAACTATCCCATCATTTAAGTCTCGTTTGGAACTAAAATATATCAAAAAAATGAAAGAAAAATATTCAATAATCCTTATTTTCATATTTGATTTTATCCAGAAAGATAAAGAAAGAAAATAAAAAAATATCAAATTCATAAATAAAAATTTAATCTTACACATAATCATATCTAATTTTTTATAATTTTTAGTCAGAAATAAGTTTTTGCATTTTAAAAATATAAGAAAAATAAATAAATTCTCTCTTACCCTTTAAAAATATCTTCTCCAGAGAGGTCAACGTAGAAAGTTGGGGGGCAAGTCTCCCCACCTTTCGTTCTTTTTAACCCACGCCAAACGCGCCTTAAAGCTGATGCTCGCACTAGCCAAAGTCGCGTTGGTTGGGGCAAGCATAAAATATCTGTGTGGTTGAAATCAACAATTAAAAAAAAGAAATCAACACAATTATCATTCTATCTTTGTTAAAATGCCTTTAATTAAAATAAAATTTTTATTTAATTAATGAATAATTTATAAATTAATATATTTTTAAATAACTATCTACGAGTTTTATTCTCTACGGAAATGTTTTGAAATATATGATGTTAATTGTGATAGGTACAACCAGTTCATCTTAATAGTGTGTTCGAGTTAAGTTGATACAGTAAAATACTCAAACTAAAATTAATGCTCTCAAATGTAGTTTTATTATGTTCTTAAAGTTAATACTACGAATCGCATGAATAATGTGTGTTTCTCAATTATTGAGTAATTTGATAAATTCGAATTATGAGATAAAAAAAAAAAGGAATACGCTATTTTTAGTTGCGCAACTTAAACTCGATGTCTCCTTGCATGACTCTAACTCAGTACGATTCGATGACTCAAAAAAATAATAAAAAATTAAAAATTAAATAAAGGTGTGCCCACAAGGCTACAAAATTAGTGTAGGAGAGCCACCTCAATTTGATAAGGGCAAGGTTGAAAGTTGCTTTATTTTTGGTAATAAAAAAAGACAAAAAAGAAGGAAAGATGATTTATAAAAAAGATAGGGCATTGTTTGGTTTTAGTTGAAAATGACATATACAATAGAGCCATAGACCACTTGCTGCCATTCATGGCATAATATAATCTACAGTGATTTGATAAAATAATTATTTTATAATTCTATTATTGTAAAATCAATCAATCAATCATACAACATGAGGAATGGAAGCACATTCATTTAGAATGTCTTCATTCAAGCCCAATGAGACAAGCAAACAAAAACAAGTATGTGATGGCTTTTCCTTGAATGGAATTGAAAGATGAATAGGTTAAATTACACAACAAAACTCGAGCCCGAACCTTACGTATAGGAGTTTAGAGTTTGAACGTTGTATGAATTTAGATAAGATATAATATAATATAAAATTATATTGAATTTGTCGAAGTTCACTCTGTTAGGAACCTGTGAGCATCCAGATCAAAGTGACACCAAGAAATTTACGTGGCAACTATTTACTAACTCGCCGGAAAATATTACAATTCTCTCTCTCTCTTCCTCCTTTCTTTCTCTCAGCTCTCTCTGAGCTTCTCTGCTCTCTCTGCACTGTTCTGTGCTACTCTGAGCTATATAAAACATCTTCCACAACCCTCTTTTTATAGGCTTGGAAGTTTAAATGATAATCAATACAAATCAATACAAATTGGAAGTTAAAATGAAGAGATTAAATGGAGAATAAATTCCACACGTTTTCTGACTCAGCAACGTGTTTCCAGCTGTCTCTTGGCTCCATCTCTAACAATCTCCCACTTGGAGACAGAGACACCTTCTCAACCAGTATCATGAATAAATGATGTGCTCAAAATATGTCTTCGGGCATGAAGACCAACTGAAGTTAAACACAACTTCAGCTTCTTTGTAGTCGCCATCTTCCTGTCTGCTCGATTTCTGCGGACTAATTTGATGGCTGTCATCTTCACAACTGGTTTAAAAATGCCAGTGTAGTCAATCCATTTCTTCTGTTCGAAGTCTTTAATTACCAACTGAGACTTGTATCTTCTGGAGACGTCATGCTCCTCTTCGATTCTGTACACCCACTTGTTGTGAAGGCCTTTGGGCAACTTCCACATTCTGTTGGAGGTGAGGGACTTCATCTCATCCTTCATCACAAGCTCCCACTTGCTCGTATCTGCCACCTGACATGTTTTATCATTGCATTCGGGCTCTCCTCCATCTGTAGGAAGTAAGTAATCAATATACCTTCTGTCTGGTATATGAGACCAAGTAGATCTCCTAAGCTCCGGAATTGGAGTAGGAGATGGTGGTACGACGATCTGCTCCACTGGTTCCTCCACCTGAGGATTCTCGGTATTCTGCTAATGTGTCCCAACACATTCATGGGTGTTTATCTGAAAACTAACCCTCTTCTGTTTCCTGACTATACAATCCTCACACATGTCAACCTGCACTGACTGTAGACCACTCAATTTTTCCTTTGAGTGCATCACCCTGAGTCCTTTCTCGCTCATGTGACCAAGTCGTTGGTGCCAGATGTTGCTGTCGCCATTTTCTGCAACAACTAAAATAGACATGGAGGCATTGGAGGTTAGAAAAAGTGTTCCACTTTTCTTACCTCGTGCAATCGTTAGTACACCTTTTGAAACTTTCCATTCATTGCCAATGAATTTCGTTGTGTATCCCTCATCTGCCAACTAACCAACTGAGATCAAATTCTTTCTCAGGTTTGAAATATACCTGACGTCCTTCAGTTTTCATACTGACCCGTTTATACTGATCTTCACAACTCTTTTGTCGTTTACGTCGCAAGGTTGATCGTTGCCAAGGTACACCTTACCAAAATTACCTAGTGTGTACTCCTCTAGGCAATCTCTATAGCATGTGGCATGAGATGAGGCTCCGGAGTCTAAGACCCAAGACTTCTGCTTGCTCTCCAAAGAGCAGATCAAAATCTCATCATTCCCGGAAGCAATATTTGCTTCTGTCTTTACCCTCATCTCGAATTCTTTATTCTGACTCCTGCACTAGTTCTTGTAATGACCAGTCTTTCTACAGTTCCAGCACTCAATAACTTTAGTGCTCTAGGAACCTGTGTTCTGAGTACCTCTGGGATTTCCGGATTGAGACCGCCTGGGCCTAGATCTGCCGCGGTTATTTGATCATCCATGCCTGTTTCCTCTGCCTCGACTCTCCATGTTTAAGGCTGAACTCCAATTGGAGTTATGGTTCGATTGCATTCTTATTTCCTCCATCAAAATCATGCTGACGACCTCATCGTATACAAGTTTCGATTTTCCTGCGAAACTACTGATGGCAGTGACGACACCATTCCAATTTTTAGGCAACTGACTGAGAATCAGTAGATCCCGAATCTCATTATCAAACATTATCCCGACTGAGGCGAGTTGATCAGACAAATTGAAGTTATTCAAATGCCTACTGAAACTCTCACGTGCAGACATGTTCATTGTAAATAGTCTTTTCATGAGATGTACCTTGTTTGCGGTTGAAGACCGCTCGTACATATTAGAGAGCGCATCTATCAGAGACTTGGTAGATGTTATATGCTTGATATTAAACGCCACAGATTTCGACAACGTCATTCTGATGACTCCGAGGGCTTTTCGATCAAGCAACTCCCACTCTTCCTCGTTCATGGATGTTGGCTTACCCTTCAACGGTAAGTGCAATTCCTTCCCAAACAAATAATCTTCTATCTGCATCTTCCAAAAACCGAAATTGTTCCCGTTGAACATTTCAATTTTTGAGTTATTTTCATTCGACATATCAATTTGCTAATCTAGAAATGGAATTAGCTCAAATGGATAGCACGGTTGGATCCATAACGATCGAAAACCCTAGAAATCGTTCAAGTCGCTCGAAAAACGGACCCAAAACGACTCCGAAAAGCTCAGTCAAAGTTTGGTCAAACCTGATCAAGCTTGCTGATGTGGCACTGCAGACGTGGCAACTGCTGACTTGGAGCTGATGTGGCACCCTGATGATATGGCAGAGGTGGGTCCCATTGGTGACGTGGCGGTGTGGGTCCCATCATCTGACGTAGCCCCTGCTAACGTGGTGCTCCGGCTGACGTGGCGCTCTTCTGCTGACGTGGCCCTGCTATCGTGGCAGCGCTGACGTGGCGCTCTTCTGCTGATGTGGCCTTGCTAGCGTGGTAGCTGACGCAGCAATGATGATGTGGCCGATTCTGAGCGGCGGGTCGGATCCGGGGCAAGGATTGAATCTCGGGTCCACCCGGGTCTGAGTCTCTTGCCGGTTCGGATCAGGTAGTGGACCGGGTCAAGTCGAGGCGGAACGGGCGAAGAAGATGCGTGCAACGCGTGAGGATGTGTTCGCTGGCGCGGGGAGAGGCATCTTGCTCTGGCAAGGCGCGTGGGGGCGCATGTGGCGTCTGCAAAACTCCGTTCGAGCTCCGGATTGCACCCTTCTCTTCGTCTCGGTGAGCTGAATGTGATGGTGGCCTCAAAACACAGTTTGATCTACTGGACTGAGCTCTAAATTTCGGGATCACTTCCAATCTGGCTTTTCTGCTCCAACCGGGCTTTGATACCACTTGTTAGGACCGGAGGAGCCCATGGGTGGGCTTGATACACACAGGTGAACACCAATTTGACCCAAAAGCTCAAGCTAATTGGATCTTGGGTCCATCCATGTATATAAGCACCCATTATCCACTTTAATTTTTCAATGTGGGACAAGCTCACAAGTGGAATTCTCTACAATCTTCCCCTCACTTGTGAGTTCTTGCTCCCCCTTGAACGGAAACCGTCTCCTTTCTGGGACAATTCTCCAATAGTTGCTCAAGTGGGTCCTACCACTGGCATCTTACGTGCCTCAGATTGCATTCCACGTGCCTCCAAACCAATCCTACCTCCCACGTCTTGACCCCATTCGGATCCATCCGCAATCTAGATGATCCTTATTGGCCTCAGTCACACACTTGGTCCTCCAACTGTTAGCACGTCAGGAGAATTAGCTTCCCGTCTCGACTTTTACGATGTCGCTCACCCAGAGTTACGAACCGTCGGCTCTGATACCACTTGTTAGGAACCTGTGAGCATCCAGATCAAAGTGACACTAAGAAATTTACGTGGTTCGGTCAATAACGACCTACGTCCACGGAGCATACACCAACTATTCACTAACTCGCCGAAAAATGTTACAATTCTCTCTCTCTCTTCCTCCCTTCTTCCTCTCAGCTCTCTCTGAACTTCTCTGCTCTCTTTGCACTGTTTTGTGCTACTCTGAGCTATATAAAACATCTTCCACAGCCCTCTTTTTATAGGCTTGGAAGTTTAAATGACAATCAATACAAATCAATACAAATTGGAAGTTAAAATGAAGAGATTAAATGGAGAATAAATTCCACGCGTTTTCTGACTCAGCAACGTGTCTCCAGCTATCTCTTGGCTCCATCTCTAACACACTCGAATTTCAAATCTTGAAATTTTTACTCTTAAGTGCAATTTATTTGCTAGACTGAAATTTCACTATTAGATTTAGATTTATGTAAATTTACACAAATGAAGTACATATATTTTGTCAAAATTTTTATAAATTTAAGTCTACGACATAATGTTCATGCTTCCCAAAACAACTAAATTAAACTTTTGGAACATGAAGAATATTTGATAAAAAAAAACCATGTTCGATTATTCAAAAAAATGAGTAAGAAAATTAAATTCATAAAGCATCAATTAACAAAAAATTAATCTTGCGCATCATCAACTCTTAAGTTTTCTTAATTAGGATAAATATTATTTTTTTAATAGTATTTGATATTAAAATAAATAAAATAGTAGCAACAACAACATCAAGCTTTAAGTCTCACTAGGTGGGGTCTACTATATGAATCATTTTCCGCCAATTGATGCGATCATGGACCATTTCTTTTGACAGATGTAGGGCTATTAAATCCTTACTCACTATCTCCTTCCAAGTTATTTTAAGTTTATCCCTACCTCTTCTACTGCCCCCTACAGTAACTAACTCACTCTTTCTCCCCTACCTCTTCTACTACCCCTCACAGTAACTAACTCGCTCTTTCGGACTAGTGCACCATGTGGCATACATTGCAAGTGTCTATATCATCTGAGGCGTCCCTTTCGTATCTTATCTTCTATATGAGTTACACCTAACTTACCACGAATATGTTCATTCCTTAATTTATCTTTCAGTGTTATACCACACATTCATCTAAGCATTCTCATCTCGACAACTTTTACTTTTTGGATATTCAGTTTCTTCGTTACCCAACATTCTGATCCATATAGCATAATTGGTCTTATAGTCATCCTATAAAATTTCCTTTTTAATTTTAAGAGTATTCTATGATCACAAAACACACTTGAAGCACTTCTCTATTTTACCTAACCTGCTTTAACTTTATGCCTTACATCATCTTCAATTTCTCCTTTAGCTTGCATAATAGATCCAAGATATCGAAATTTACAAGTGTTATTTATTTCTTCATCATCAAATTTAACTTTATGTCCAATATTCCTTCTACTATTACTAAAATTATATTTCATATATTTTGTCTCATTTCTACTTATCCTAAAACCTCTAGATTCTAAAGCTTCTCTCGATAATTCTAACTCAGTCTCTACTTTGCCTCTAGTTTCATCAATTAATACAATATCATTTTGAATACTCTCAGTTAGTTGGTCCATCACTAAAGCAAAAAGATAAGAGCTCAAAGTAGGCCCTTGATGTATACCTATGGTGATTGGAAATTCTCTAATTTCTCCATCTATAGTCCTTACACTAGTCATTACTTTATCGTACATATCATTAATGACATCAATATACCTACTACATAAACTTTTTTTCCCTAAAAGATATATAACTTCTATGGTAGATCTCTTAGGCATAAAACCAAATTGATTTTCTAAGACTTTCATTCTAATCTTAATCTTTGTTCAACTACTCTTTCCTATAGTTTCATCGTATGATTCATAAGTTTAATTCTGCGATAATTATTACAATTTTGAATATCTCCTTTATCCGGTCCTATAGCTTTCTCATTTTTCATCTTTTTTAGTGCAAACTTAACTTTGTTAACTCTAATTTTGTGAATAAATCTAATATTTTTAGTCTTTTCCTTATTTGTCAAATCTAAGTTTAAGTCTTCTATTTGGTTTTCATTAAACAACTTACTAAAGTAATTTCACCATCTTTCTTTAATGTCTTCGTCCTTAACCAAGACAATATCATACTCACTTTTTATACAATTTGCATTTCCTAAGTTTTTAGTCTTCATTTATCTAACTTTAACAAGTTTAAATATATTTTTTTCCCCTTCTTTTGTATCTAATCTATCGTACAAACTATTAAATGATTTGTATTTAACTTCACTAACAACCATATTTGCATATTTTCTCATCTCCTTATACTTTTCAAAGTTATCCATATTTCTGCATTTTTGTCACGTTTTATACCAAATTTTTTTTATCTTTACGGCTTTTTGGATATCTATATCCCACCACCAACTTTCTTTGCTATTCGAGAATCTACCCCTTGATTCACCTAAAATCTCTTTTACTATCTATTTAATAGAACTAGCTAACATCCCTTCTAACGTGTCCATTCAGATTTCTCCTCCTATAAATATTTTCTTAGTCTCTTGTATACTTTGTTTAATACTATTTATATCTTTCTCAAAATTGTCTCTTAAGATTTTCTGTTAAGCCTACTTGAGGAACATAAGCACTAATGATATTTAATACAATCTTGATTTTTATAATTCTATCTCCTACTCTGTTTACATTAACAACGCTATCTTTTAAGTTTTTGTCTACAATAATTCCTTCTCCATTCTTATGTTTTCCTTTTCCACAAGTTTAAACCTGATTTATCAATTTCTCTAACTTTCTCCCCCACCCACTTAGTTTCTTGAAGACAAATTATATTAATTCTTTTTCTAATCATTGTGTCTACAACTTCCATGTTTTTACCCATAAGTGTCCCTATATTCCAAAAGTTGCTAATCTAATCCTAGTTTCCTTAACTAGCTTCTTTACCTACCCACGTCCAACATGATGCAAAAACCCACACATATTTGATTATTAAATTCCACATTCACTCGATGTTTGAAGAGGGTTTGAATGAAAAGTTGTATTTAATTTGGATAAGATGAATAAAATTGTATTGAAATTTATCCAAATTCTCCCAAAACCAAATCATCAATGCTCCCAAACACTAGCTCAAGTTAATTCAAATCATTTTCTATTTACAAATTTCATCAAAATTGAAATTGAAAATTTATGATTGAACCAGTTACATTTGAAACTTCATATAGTAATGTACAATTTATTGAAACTTCAGTAGCTTTATATTAAAATTCTTCTAAATTTCATCATCACAAATTTGTCACAAAACTAAGAAAGACTGCAAAATAAATAAATAAAAATTTAAAAATCACTTCTGGAGTTCTAAAAATCTTTGTTCCTCATGAGATTTCATATAATTGATTATCATTTGTACAAACATATCTGCAGATGGGGGGAATTATAGGAAACAGCAGGCTAAAGTCAATCATCATGACAGGCCACTCCATAGGTGGAGCAACTGCCTCCCTTGCTGCCCTTTGGCTGCTCAGTTACCTGCACTCCATCTCTTCTTCCCAGCTCCAAGTCCTCTGCATCACCTTCGGCTCCCCATTGCTCGGAAATGGGTCCCTCTCCCGAGCCATTCTTCGGGCAAGATGGGGTGGCAACTTCTGCCACGTCGTCTCCAAACACGACATTGTGCCAAGGCTGCTCTTTCCTCCTCCCCTCCGGCTACCTTTAGCTGACCAAGCAGCCCTCCATTTCCTGCACCAGTTCTGGCAATTGTTGATCACCTCTCTGCACTTGGGCAGCCTCGATGTAACACAAGTACCTGATCAGTTCCAGAAAGCCACACTGATGGTGTTTAACTGTGTCATGGGTCATCTCAGGGAGGCACTGGCAAAAGCATATCCGTTGGGATACAACATCAGAAACTACGTTCCAACTAGTTCATCATTTTGGCCATTTGGGAACTATTTCTTTTGTTCCCAGGAGGCGGGAGCAATCTGTCTGGATAATGCAGCAGCTATTGCTTATATGCTGCATTTGATGTTTATAACGAGCTCAGCCAGTTCAAGTATTGAGGATCACCTCAGGTATGGGGAGTATGTTGCAAAGATCTCCCTGCAGTTTTTGAAGGGGACCGACACTGCTGTTCAAACAGAGGAGCTTCCAAAATCTAGCTATGAAGCAGGGCTTCACTTGGCTTTGCAGTCCTCAGGAATAGCCACCGAGGTACATGTAGTACACTGTGTATAATGTGTATGTATAGAGATATCCCCTAATATGATCTTTGATGAACTTAAAACTGTCAGGATGTGGTTGCTGGGGCGGCCAAAGATTGCCTGAAGATAGCAAGGCGGCTGGGTCGCACTCCATATCTGAACAGTGCTAATCTGGCTATCAGCTTATCCAAGATAACGCCTTACAGAGCCCAGATAGAGTGGTATAAAACATCTTGTGATGAGAGCGAGGATCAGATGGGCTACTATGATTTGTACAAGCTAAGAGGAGCTTCGAAGAAACACTTTAAAGTCAATATGAACCGGATAAAGCTTGCCCAGTTCTGGAATGAAGTAATCCAGATGCTGGATACCAATAAACTGCCACAGGATTTCTCAAAGCGAGCAAAATGGGTGAACGCATCCCAGTTTTACAAGCTCCTGGTGGAGCCACTGGAGATCGCAGAGTATTATCGAAACAGGATGCACCGTAGCAAGGGACACTATATAAAGTACGGCAGACAGAGGAGGTTTGAGGTTTTTGATAGGTGGTGGAGAGAGAGGAAGCTGCCTGGCGAGGAAGAAAATACATATCCAAGAAGCAAGTTTGCAAGTTTAACACAAGATTCATGTTTTTGGGCAAAGGTGGAAGAAGCCAGGGAATGGCTTGAAAATGCCAGGAGAGAGAATGACATGATGAAATTGGCTCTGATATGGGAGAATATGAAAGAGTTTGAACGATATGCCAACAGATTAATTGAGAGTAAGGAGGTCTCTAGGGATGTTCTTGCAAAGAATTCAAGCTATAGCGTGTGGGTGGAAGAATGGAGAGAATTTAAATCACATTCTGCAGTTTCCTTCATATGCTAGTTTCCAGGTTAATTCCTCAAATGGGTTACCTTAGCTTATAATTATAGGTACCTAATGAGGCTGATATGATATGCATATAGGCTTTCTAATTGCGCATGAATTAAAAGAGCAGTGCAACTAGCTCTTGGAATATTCCTCAGCTTACATTTATGAAGTAACTTGTTTCTTTTCAGCCATCATCAGCCTAGCAAACTAGATAGAGCATATATACCTAAAGCCTATATGGAAATAGAGAGCATTGATACATTAAAAATGACTTTAAGATAATATTAACCCTATGTTTTGGAGTTTCGAATTCAGATCTTGAATTTGGATTCGCATGAATTTAAACAAAATGGAATACAAAATTATATTAATTTTTATTTAAATTCAAACAAATCCAAATCTCAGACCGTTAAAGCTCCTAAAGAAAAACAAAAGAGATGAATTGAATATCAAGAAACAAGTTCCCTTTATTCCAACCCCAAAGAATTTTTATTGAAGATTTTATACGAAGTCATTTCTTTCTATCTTAAATATAATTTACAACAGATTATAATTCTAAGAAAAAGTAATTTACATCAAAGTAATATATAAATGCAGTTATTCCTTACTGATTGTTAGTAATGGCATTATATTATTATGGCAGGCTAGGTGAAAGGGATGGCTTTGCCACTTTGAGTTCTCCAGAGTCACTGATATACACTGTCTCAATAGGCCTGTTCCATATTGCTCGGGCAGTTTGGGCTCTTTCATCACCAAGAAACTCAGCCAATTCATTAAATTGTCGTATTCTTTCAGCTGGTTTGTAAGTGGGAATGGAAGCTATGGCTGTCACCACATCTAACCCTGGAAACCAATTCAACTGAGATGGTGAGACATGTACTTGCTAATAATGGGGGAAAAAATTCATGTGAGCATTCTAAAAGATGTTGGGAGTCCAATTCATGGACACTATCCCTTTTATTAACTGAACTTGTATGGTTAAATCACAAGGTAGTTTTTCAAAAATTATTCTAATGTAAAGCTGAAGCAGGACAGCAGGGTATTTCAGGGAATAAGAGAGAAATAAGGTAGAGAAAAAGAAAGAAGGGAGAGAAGAAATGGGAGAGAGGGAAGAGACACAGTTCTGAATTCGAATTTGATAACTCCCTTCATACAATACAAAAACAAAGTACTTATACACCCAACATTACAACTAAAACAAATAATTAATAAAACAACCTTAAAGTATCTAAAGCTTCAAAATAACCCCAAACTAACTAAAATCCTAAAATATCTAAAATTATTAATTTATACAAAATCCCTAATTTTAAAATCTTCAAAGAGAATATCATTGCCTATAATATCCGCAAGAGGTCCATCAAAAAGTTGAAAGCATAGGATCAATATTACCAAGAACATGGATTAGAGGGATGCAAAACAAAAATGAGAACGTGTCGTGAACCACCTTGTATAATGATGGCTCACAATTTGATTGCTCTGGCTAAATTTGGCTTATGAATTAAAACAGAGTTCAAGTGCTTCATGCAAAATCACACCAATATAGGTGCCTGAAGCTCAAAAGCCAAAGGCTGAGCTGTCAGCTGCTACTGTTCAACCTCAAAATTTTTTCTCGAGGACCTTGACAATGGTCCCGAGGCAAGGACCAATTTTCATTTAGAATAGGGGATCACTATGGTATTCAAAAGATCAAGAGGATGGCGTATATTGCTTGCTTTAAAATGGGGAAGAATGTGGGTATGCTGATTTAGATACCAGTATAACAGTACCAAACAGCTTATTGGTTTTCAAACAAATCATACATGGTAAACTTCAAATAAAGGGAAACCAGGAGAAGGTAAAACAGGTAACACAAGAAGGAGTAAGGATTGCTTGAACACAAATAGAAAGGCAGGGACAAAACCAGTACACAAAATGAGCAATTGTGACTTCATGAATGTAAATCACTGAGTTACATATATGTATTGAATACAGTTAATCATAAGAAAGCAACAATCTTTTGAGTTTCTTGGGGATAAAAGATTTTCATAGATGCAATGGACAAAACAGGATCAACCCAACATATTGGAAGGCTGAAGCAATCTGGAAAATGTACTCCACAACACAAAAAGGATTAATCAAATTCAAAAGCAAAGGGCAAGGTTAATTCTGAATAAGATGAACTATTCAATCATAAACTAGAGCTAAATCTTCAAAAATAACAATAATAATAACCAAACAACATCCAACAATGCAAAAAATACAATACCCATATCATTATCATAATGCACAGAAAGCAATATAAAATCACGAGAGCAATGGAAACAGATATTTTCCCAAAACTTATCATTATCAGCATCAAATGCATCAAAAATTTAGAAACTCAGTAATATCTCAATGTACCTTCAACAACTGTTCCGAAAACAATGTTCTTAGAATCAAGCTGAGGGCACGGGCCAGGCCCCGTCGTGATCAAAAACTCAACATTGTGATAATTGGGATCCAACTTAATCTCGTCGTCGTCGTCATTCTCCGATAAACACAGCGAAACAAGCCCGGGTCTCGAGTGCGGAAGAACGAAGGCCCGATAATCGACGGTCTCCTTGTTCCGGGCCAGATCCACTGGCCGAGGAACCTCGCCCTTGTCACGGCGGCCCTGCCGGCCGGCGAGGAAGTACTGTCCGGGGAAGATTTTCTGGACCAGAGTGCCCTTGTAGGAGGAACCGGAGGAACCCGTACACATGGCTTTGAAGTTGGACACAGTGAGGGGGAGGAGCTTGCCATAGAGGCCGAGGATGAGGCGGCCCATGGGCTGCGGGTCCGGGCACGGGTATGGGTCCTGGGCTCGGCCCGGGGAGAAGGAGGTGGGGCAGAGGCTGAAGTCCAGGAAGACTCTGTCAGTGATTGTGGTGTCCGGCGGCGGCGGCGGCGGCGGCGGCGGCGGTGCGGCGGCGATGGCGGAAGAGGGGGAGGGAGGGAGCGAGAGGGCTGTGGAGAGGAGGAGGAGGGGACGGCGCGTGAAATGGGTTTGTAGAGTTGAGGAGAGGCTTTGGCGGCGATTGTGGCTGGGGAGGAGGGCGGAGGTTGAGGGAATGACGGATGCAGTTGCAGAGTAGCCCATTAAGCCTGAGGTCTTGATTTGAAACATTGCATACAACAATATCTATAATTTTTATATAGTTAAGTTATTTAAATTTATGCATATTTACTATATTTAATATTGTAATTGAAAATCTATATTTAGATTTTATTTTATTTTTTGTAAAATTTATATGTTTGTGAAAAAATAAAAAAGAAAGAAGAAGATCTTTGGTAGAGAGAGAGAGAGAGAGAGAGAGAGAGAGAGAGAGAATTTTCTTCCATTATGTGTCACTCAAAATACAAGAGTAGCATGAATTTATATGCACCGTTGAAGACAAATGCAAATGAAATGCAAATGTACAAATGTAAATGTAAATGTAAATATATTTCTAATATTTTCACTCTAGGTGGAGTATATATATTCGGTACAAGAATGAAATTGATGAAATCCAAGTGTTTTGATGAAGATGTCGTTGAGTTGAGAATGAGAAGCAACAAGAAAAGTTTTGATTATATTGGATTGCAGTTTTTCTCACACAATATGAGAGTCTATTTCAATATGTTTTGTTCGTTTATGAAAAACGGGATTGATGGCAATATGAAGAACTGCTTTACTATCACAAAATACAAGAGTTGACTTTGAATGTTGAATCTGAAAATCTTTCAACAAAGAAATTAACCAAAATAGCTCACATGTAGTAGAGGTCATAGTCCTATATTATGCTTCAATTGATGATTTTGAGACAGTTTGTTGCTTCTTGGACTTCTAAGAAATTAAAGAATCACCAAGGAAGACACAAAAACCTGTAATTGATCTTCTAGTATCCACACACTCAGCTCAATCTGAATCCAAAAGGCCTTGAGATCAAAATTAGAAATAGTGGAAAAGAAAAGGCCCTGTCTAGGTGCACCCTTCAAGTACTGAAGTACTTTGTGTATTGCAGCTGAATGTGATTGCCTTGGTTTATCCATATATTGACTCTGCTGAGGAAGACCTCAAATCAAGGAGCAAACATGAGGCCTCAATTAAGTGATATTTCATTTGAGAAAAGTCAGAAAATCTTCTTATTATAGAAAGGAGCGTAGAAATTTATTTAGGATTGATTTTATATTTACTCCATCGTTCCCCATTTACAAGTATAAATAGGGGTTGTAAGTTGTTGTAAAAATATAGAGTTATTTTTTTCATATTCTTCTTCTTCCACTGATTTTATATTTCTTTTTCCTCTGGTTCGTTTTTTGCCCTGATTTTATCATGGTATTAGAGCAAATCAATCCTTAAGAGGTCTAAACAGAGGTGTTTTTTTTTCTTTCTCACATCAACGTTATTGTCAAACGTTGAATGTGGTTTTTTTTTTATTTTACAAAATCTCGGTGTTCTTGATTGTGGGAGCATTTTGAACAATTTGTTGTTCCTTTTGTTCATTTTTTTGTTATTTCTACTCTCATTGGGTGTTTTTGTCGAACGGTTGGGGTGCACACTCTGCATATTCTTTTGCTGTTCCAAGGTTGAAGATGACCTCTTGATTTTTTTTTGGGCTACTCAGTTGTTTTTCTTTGGGATGTTTTATTCCTTTTTCTTTTCACAACTCCATTGACTTGAGCCCAAGCCCGTGTCCAAGCCAAAGCTTTTGCTACAGATCCAAGCCCAAGCGACCCACACCAGGAAGCCCAGATCCCTGCGATCGGCGCCTAGGCCTATCCACACCTAGACCGCACTCTGGTCCTGTCTGTTCCCGACCTGGTTTGACCCCGTTCGTACTTCCTAAAAAAAAAGGTTCCATTTTTTCCTCATGGCTGAAAAAGGAAGAGAAATTTGATAACCCTACCCATCACTTATACCTTCATCCTTTGAATCACCCCGACATGGTCTTGGTTACCACTCCACTAACTAAAGACAACTATGCCTCATGGAGTCCAGCAATGCTTCTTGCTCTTAAGGCCAAAAACAAGCTTAGCTTCATCGATGGTACGATTCCTCCACCACCTTCTAGTTCCTCACCTGAGGCACAACAATGGAAATGATGCAATGTCATGGTCATATCCTGGCTTCTCAATTCCATTTCTAAATATATTTCCTCCAGCATAATCTATTGCAAATCTTCTTTATGTCATTTGGACCAATTTAAAAGATGTGAATTCTTAAGTCAATGGGCCACGTTTTTACAAACTTAAACAAGACATCAGTAATCTTGTTCAAGGTTCTCTTTTAGTTATAGCATATTTTGCAAAGTTGAAGGGCTTATGGGATGAGTTGGCCAAAATTCAATCCCCGCACATTTGCACCCGTGGTACCTGCACTTGTCGTGCCCGTAAGAATAATCTAGCTCAGTGAGAATTTGACAATGTGTTGACCTTCCTTATGGGCCTCAACGAATCCTACATTGCAACTCGTGGACAGATACTATTGATGGATCCGCTTTCACCTGTAAGTCGTACCTATGCCCTGGTCATGCAAGAAGAAGGTCACCACAGCATCTTGACTCCACATCCATTGAAGGCATTGCTTTGGTTGCCTCCAATTATCCCCCAGGGAAAGACAACCGATCAGGTCCACTTAAAAAGTACCTCAAATGTAGTCATTGAGGGAAAGACAGACACACTATTGATCGCTGTTATTGCATCCATGGCTTCCCTCCGGGACCTCGTAACTCTAAGCCTGGCACAGGTTCCAAGCATAGTGTCAATCAAGTTTCCTCCACTACCAGCAGTCTTCCTTTTACCCTTGAGCATTGCCAAGAGCTCTTGGCTATTCTCAACAATACCACCCCTCCGCAATCCATGGCACATCAAGTAGGTAGTGCCAAATCTTCGTTGCTAGGTATGCCCAATAATGATCATTTGTGGATTCTTGATAGAGGTGCAAATAACTATATGGTTTTCACACCCAGTATTCTGACCCAATCTTTTCTAGTCCATGGTCGGACAGTCCAATTACCGGATGGCTCCAATTCCACCGTTACTTATATTAGATCAGTTCGCTTTTCTCCTACTCTCACTTTAGATAATGTTCTTTGTGTCCCGACCTTTCATTTCAACCTAATTTCCATTTGTAAGTTATGCAAAATACACCATTGTCTCATTATCTTTTCTTCTGATTTCTATTGTATTCAAGACCTGTGCTCGATGAAGATGATTGGGATGGGAACTGAGCGGGACGACCTCTACCACTTTGCAAACACTAGAAAGGCTTGTTGTCAGGTGGCCACCTCCACTTCGACTTCCCATATTTGGCATCAATGTTTAGGACATCTTTCCAATAAAAATTCGTCTTTTCTTTCCAATAAAGTACTAGAGAAATTTTTAGTTCTAATTTGAAATCGTGTTTAATTTGACCATTGGCTAAAATGACTCGTGCTCCATTTCCAACTAGTTCCATTTCTTCTCACAAACCTTTTAAACTACTACATGTTGACATTTTTTTGGGGGGGGGGGGGGGTGTGCTCATTGCACCTCTTCTATTATTGGTGCACATTACTTTCTCACTATTGTCGACGATTTTACCCGTAGTACTTGGGTTTACTTAATGTACCACAAATTTGACACTCGTTCTCTCTTGCAATCTTTCATTCATCTCGTTGAAAACCAATTCTCCACCACCATCAAAATCATATGAAGTAATAATAGGCCATAGTTTCACATGCCCACATTTTATGCACCTAAGGGTATTGTCCACCAAACCAGTTGTGTCTCCACTCCTCAACAAAACAAAGTGGTTGAATGCAAACATCGTCACCTTCTCAATGTTGCCTGCTCCTTACTCTTTCAAGTACATATGCCTATACACTTTTGGGGGGATGCTATTCTTACTGCCACCTATCTCATTAACCGCACACTTTCTCCCATTTTGGGTGGTTTATCTCCTTATGAAAGATTGCATGGTGTCAAACCCACATATAATCACTTGAAAGTATTTGGATGCTTGTGTTTTGCTTCTACTTACTCTCAGAACCCAGCCAAATTCGACCCATGAGCCATCCAATACATCTTCCTTGGTTACTTGTATGGTTCAAAAGGGGTACCGACTCTATAATTTTAGCACACACAAAGTCTTTGTTTCCTGAGATGTCATTTTTCATGAAGATATTTTTCTTTTTGCATCTTCTAAACCAGAACCTGCATACCCTGTCCTACCTTGTTCTGTATTTTCCCTTTACCATATTCTAGATGACCTATCTCCTATTCCGTCACCATCACCATCAACATCTCCTTCTCTGGTGCCCCAACGATCTAGTCGTCCCACTCAGCCACTGACATGCCTGAAGGATTTTCATGTGGAACATGTTCTACCATCTCGGCCCACTCAATCATCTGACTCTGTGCTGGTCCGTTCATCAGGTACTCCTTATCCTCTCACTAATTTCCTTTCTTATTCCCACTTAACTACTTCTCACCGTGCCTTTACCACATCCATCTCTCTTGCCAAAGAACCACAATCTTTCTTGCAGGCCCTGACCGATCCACACTAGTACTGCCATGCGTGTTGAGATTGATGCTCTCGAGCTCACAATACTTGGATCCTCACTCATCTCCCTCTTGGTAAGAAACCTATTAGATGTAAATGGGTCTATAAGATCAAATACAATCTAGATGAATCCATCAAACAATAAAAGGCTCGCCTCGTTGCCAAGGGTTACAGGCAACAAGAAGGCATTGACTATATCGAGACATTTGCTCTAGTCGCCAAGATGACCACCGTTCGCACCATTTTGGCTCTTGCTTCTGTGCATAACTAGCATCTTCATGAGCTTGATGTCAAAAATTCTTTCCTCTATGGAGATCTGGAAGAAGAAGTATACATGCAGCTTCCACCGGGATTCGAACAAAAAGGGGAGACTAAAGTATACAAGCTTGTTAAGTCTCTCTACAGCCTTAAACAAGCTTCGAGACAATGGTATGCCAAACTCTCATCCACTCTTATTGATGTAGGTATTCACAGTCCAAGGCAGATTATTCCTTTTTCGTCTGATCCCATAAAAACAATCTCACTGCCATTTTAGTATATATGGATGACATTATTGTTGCAGGAAACAGTTTGGAGCAGATCAATGCAGTCAAGAAATTTCTAAGCGACCACTTTAAGCTCAAAAACCTGGGAATTCTCAAGTATTTCTTGGGAATTGAAGTAGCTCGTTCAACTAAGGGAATATTTCAATCTCAAAGGAAGTATGCCCTTGAGATACTAGAAGACGCTGACTTCCTTGGAGCTAAGCCTAGCAACTTCCCCATGGAACAGAACCTCACACTCAGCGAGAGTGAAGATGAACTCATTACATATCCTTCATCATATAGACGACTTGTTGGAAGACTGATTTATTTGGCTATCACAATACCAGACTTCCTATTCAATACATGTACTCAGTCAGTTTATGGACAAGCCACATATACCACACTTGGATGCAGCACATAGAGTCTTGCGGTACATAAAGAAATCTCCAGGCTAGGGGCTTTTCTTGTCTGCTTCTAGTGAAATCCAACTCCATGCATACTGTGATGCAAATTGGGCACGCTGCAGGGACACTAGATGATCAGTCACCGAGTATCACATCCTACTCAAAAAATCACTTATTTCCTGGAAGCCCAAAAAGCAAACGACGGTCTCTCGCTCCTCAGCTGAAGTAAAGTATAGATCTATGGCCTTTACATGTTGTGAGGTCACTTGGTTAAAATCTTTACTCTCAGATCTTGCAGTGACATATTCTCAACCAGTCAGACTGTACTATGATAACAAAGTTACTATACATATAGCCTCAAATCTAGTGTTTCATGAATAAACCAAACATATCGAGATAGATTGTCATGTGGTTCGAGAAAAACTCCAAAAATAGGATCATTCAAACAATCCATATGCACACAAGTCAGCAACCCGCTGATTTATTTACCAAAACTCTTGGACTTGCACAATTTAATTACCTACTCAGCAAGTTTGGTGTTATAAATGTCCACGCCAACTTGAGGGTGAGGGTTGAGGAAGACCACAAATCAAGGAACAAATATGAGGCCCCAATTACGTGATATTTTCTTTGAGAAAAGTCAGCAAATCATCTTATTATAGAAAGGAGCGTGTAAATTTATTTACTCCATCATTCCCCCAATTACAAATATAAATAGGGGTTGTAAGTTGTTGTAAAAATATAACTGAATAGAGTTATTTTTTTTATATTCTTCTTCATCCTCTAATTCTATATTTCTTTTTCCTCTAGTTCTTTTTTGGCTCTGACTTTATCAGACTCAAATCTTACACATAATAAGAAATATTTGGGCGTGATATAGTGAGGTAAATGAGTATTCCAACCAATCTTCTATAGGTAAAAGGATCTTCTACAAGACCACCATCGGATTTGGAAAACTTGACATTTTGTTCCATAGTAAATGCCACGAATTTGGTGGCCAAGAAACCTGAATCTTGTAAGATATCCATGTATTATTATTTTCAAATACTAGTGTTATTTTATTTTATTTTTTAGCTAAGCCAAGCACTAGCATCTAACATCATTTGTACAAATTTTATTTACATTGCTTTTAGGAGCATGAATTTTAGGTGTCAAATATAGGTTTGGATGAATTTAAATAAAAATTAATATAATTTTGTCTTATATCTTAGTCAAACCCACACAGATTTAAATTTAAGTCCTCTTCCAAACATACGGTTAACGTACTTGCATTATTTTTCTTCCCAATAATTAAAATAGCTTTTTAAAATTAAAATTATAGAATAATGCACAACATGCCTACTTTATTTTAGAATACTTTTTTTTATATTATTTCATGATTTTTTGAATTCGTTATTTTATTTTTTGTGAAATTGAATATAATTATTCATTATTATCGATATATATTTTAAATAGTTTGATAATATTTTGTTTTGATAGATTTATTTTGATTTTAATATTTATGATGTGTATTGATTGCGAATGTTTAAAAAAAAATTAATAATTTTCCAAATAGATATATGTTATAAGACTGGGCATTATATGATTTCATACCATAACTTATAACATTTTGCATAATTTATATATATCCGTAACTCAACTATGGAATCAATGAGGTTCTTCATACTACTAGGAGGCGTTTGACAAAATTAAATATTTAGCATTGAATATTAAATCCACTTCTAGACTTGTAAATGAGAACTATAATTATAATGAACCCCTAAATACTAAATAATTTAAGTAGTTTGACAAAAATCTGAATATGAATATCTTTTCTACTATTTTAACCCTTCATGAGATCTTAAAAAACGAAAAAAATTTGTTCTATTATAATTAAAAAATAAATGTACATATTTTTCATGTATAAATGAAAAAAAACCACTAAGAAAATAACCTATATTTATAAGTCATTAAGTCCAAGCAAACGCGCCCTTAGAGATTCATGTTGTTAAGCAGGTTCAAATGTGCATTCATAAATCGAGTGATTCCCTTTTTTATTAGTTTTAACATTTCCATTTTTCTTTGTTTCCTCGTTTGCATAGTCTTTGATGGTGTTGGGCAACTTCACTATTTTTTCGGTTAATCATATCAATATTGAGAATAATATGCTCCCGTTCAATTTAATTTCTTACGCTTGAGCCTAATCCTTACACTCGCCCACCTAGACAATATTCAGGCAACGACATAGTTCATTTTAGTAGAAGAAATTGACATATATCAATCGATAATTTAAATCTTGAGTTAGTAAAAGTTTGATCACCATTTAATCTTACGACGACTAGATCACTCAAAGAAATTACTACTCATAATTAAGCTTTATTAATGCCTTGAGCCAACTTATTAACGTTTATGTCGTTGTCTCAAGATCATTTATTAGCTTGCTCGTGACTCGAAGATGCTTAGCCATTAACTAAATATCAAAAGTTTTTTAGGCTCTTTAAGGCACATAACTCTATGACAAGAGTATGTCTAATTATTTCACTTAGGGGATACAACTATTTGGAAATTTCGGGTTTGAATCTTTTAAAAAGTGAAAAGGGGCTTGGAAGGGATATGACATGCTTTCCTTTATGCCTCACTCTAGGAATTTACGATAACAACTTTGACATCCATAGTTTTGTTTTTCATTTAAAATATTGATTGCATATTTTTATGCTATTTTTATTGTGATCGGTTTATTTTAAGGATGGAGAGTAGGCACAACTTAGGGTCTCATGATCAATTAAAAATTTCATGCTTCATTCTATAGGATGAAACTGAAATTTTTCATCATGCTTACAATC
Organism: Malania oleifera; assembly: GCF_029873635.1. Lineage (NCBI taxonomy): Eukaryota > Viridiplantae > Streptophyta > Magnoliopsida > Santalales > Ximeniaceae > Malania > Malania oleifera. Next base: position 3,609,178 of record NC_080423.1, read on the forward strand.
ATCACCGACAAGATCTAATAAAACCAATTAATTTTAATTAAATATTATGTGGGAATATATGCACTTTATTAGATTTAAGGGGAATTCGTCCATTTTATTCTACGACTTGAATGAGCCGATAAAACATGCACTCATTTACCGTGTGATTGGCTCGTGGACTTATTGACGTTCCATTGAGTTTCATATGCACAAGCACAAACAAATTTATGTGACATTGTCTTGTATTTTGAGCGATTGAAATTTGGATATTAAATTTTTATAAATTTGGATAAAATGTAATATATATATATATAGACACACACACACACACACAAAATTTCATCAAAATTCATATAAATTCAAATTCAAGTGCTTGCAACACAAACTTAAATAACTTCTTAAATAAAGTACATTCTAATGATTACTGATTACATAAACAAGTGATTGATTAACGAAGGATGTTACGTTACTACTTTCAAGTTTAGTCTTGTGATGTGCATATGTAAGGACCCGAACCTGAATGGGTTCCTAAATATAAATTTTCAGCGGAAGTAAATAAAACTCAACTATTATTTAATATTACCAGAGAACTAATTAATCTCATTACGTCAATATCTTCAATATCAATAAAAAAATATTTAAAACTTAATGTTACATCAATATTTATTCTAACTACTCTTTCTAATCCCCGTCCAAGCATTTGCTACTCCTATTTTCTTGTATGCTCCTCAAAGTTATCTGAAATGTAAAATAATGATTGGGGCGAGACAACGCTCAATAAGTAAATAAAATTATTATTAGTGTAACGATCTGAAAAATAATGCTATTTAAATAATAAAGAGAGAGGAAAATGGAATAGTAACAGAAGAAGCCAGCTGATTTCATTGACGAATGCTTTGCGTTCGTCGACAACGTTGTACTTTGGGATGTAATGACCCAAGAGAATTTATCAGGTCCTCGTCGATGAACACAGGGGATTCGTCGACGAGGATACAAGAAGGCCTTATTGACGAAGACAAGTTTCATTGATAAGAAGACACTGAGAGAGGTTTTTGGAAGTCTAAAATTCGTTGACGCGGGTGCAGGTTTGTCGACGAACTTTCTACAGGACTCGTCGACGAGGTGACGTGTCTTGTCAACAAATCCGGCTATATAAATAGCTGAAACTTGGATTTTTACGCAGCAAATTCACAGAAACACTCTCTCTCTCTCTCCTCTACGGTCCTTCCCTTTTCTCTCTCCGATTCCGGCCCCGTTAGTCACCAGATCGACGGTTTGAGGCTACCACGACGCTCCTGGGGAAGTTCTCTTCAAGTCTGCCGGAGTAGATCGTTTATAGGACGGAGTTGGATTTTATCCCAAATTTAGGGTAAGATCTTTTAAGTAAAATTTGGCTTTCTAGTAGTTGCAGGAAATGCAATAAAGGTAAAAATAGTGATATTTTGTTCTGAAATATATGGCTTTCAGGATGTTGAGTGAAGAATCCTGTGGGTGTAAGACCCGTCATAATAGAGGATTTTTAACAGGAATCAGGTAAGGGAAATATACTATGCTAGACAGTTCTAGAATGATTTTCAGCATGAAATGTATATTTTTATCAGGTTATTATTCACAACAGAACTTTATATAGTTTATTAATTATGAATAATATGTTTTAAATTATTGTGTGGCTTGAGAATATATATATAGTACAGAAACATGATTTATAGTATTTTTCAAAGTTATGTTTTACAAAATATACAGACAGTTAATATGTTTTATAGTAAATACACAATACCATGATTATACAGTTTACAGTACCATGACATACAGTTTTATAGTTCATTTCAGAAATACAGTTGATACAGATACAGTTTATCACAGCGTCATGGTTAACACAGTTATTACAGAATCATGGTAAAACAAATAGTTGTATATAGAGATGTATTATATAGTATACACCCTGATGGACCATTACAGATATAGTTTATAGAGCACGTTACCGTTCTTATATACAGAATAGAGTGCAACCACCTATTTAGATAATACGTGATAAGTAGGTCGATCAAATGCCCACGTATGGACAGGCTCCCCATTAGATATGGGTTGAGGAGGGCTGATCAGACTAATGGAGTATAGTAGTTTATTCTGGTCGGCTAGCCAGGATAGATCCCGCCTACGGGTCACACAACCCTATTATGAAGGGTTAAATCATGACATACAGCTATTCATTTAGGAAAGTTTTTAGTTATTATTATGTATGTACAGTTTCCCAGAAACAAGGAATATACTTATGTATATTAAAAGTATTCTGTATAGAAACCTAAAATACAGATATGTTAAGTAACATGGCAAAAGGTGCTGGTTTATATTACTTGTATTGTATTTACAGATTCAGTTGTTCATGATTATATAGAAACAAATTTTCATAGTATTGTAACTCATTTGCTACACACTAGCAATAACATATTTCGTCTTACTGAGTGTCGTCTCATCCCATTAAATTAATATTTTTCAGGTGATCCAACTAGGCGAGTAGATCGGGCTCGCAAAAAGAGGAGGCTACAATTCAGGCCTATCAATAGAGTGAGTATTTTAGGAAGGTTACTCAGTTGAGGGTATTTTGGTAAACAGTCGAATATGTATATTTTGGGAACACTTTAACACTCTGGTATTGTATATTTTCTTGATTGTGTTTATATGAATTCTGCTTCTCGCTGCTTAGGTTGATGGTTTGGTTTGATCTAGTAGGTATCAAAGCTTTATAAATTTTATAGTATAAAAAAAAAAAAAAAGAACTGAAAAATAAATAGCAGGTCATTACAATTAGTGTGTGGCCAAAATGAGCTTTCATAATATTATAATTTCGTAAAATAATATTTAATATTGAAAATTCAAGACTGCATTTAAAATAAATGTAAATTTAAAATTTTCTATATAAAATTATAATAGTAAAATTTTAATAAATATACACTGCAATTGTTAAATTGAACTTTTTTAACTTTAAAAATGTAACTATTATACTTTATTTTATATATATATATATATATATATGTGTGTGTGTGTGTGTGTGTGTGCTTTTCTTTATACATTTCTTTCATATCATTATTTAGGCACAAAAATGGTCATGTTCACATTAACATTACTTTTCCTTCAAATTATCAGTCGTTTTGTATACGTAATTAAATATGTATATACATATTCTATAAAAATCACCCTTAGACCTATTAATCGTAAGTCATGTTTACTCCCATGATTGAATTGTGCGGTCCGAAAACTGAACTTAGTTGGTTGGCCGGTCAAACTAAATCAACATACATCATCATTAAGTGAGATTTTTCTTATTAAGTCCTGACCCGGAATCAGGTGTGCACTCAGAATAAATCTACTACCATATACCACTCTATAAACAATGTAGGTGCATTCTGATCCGTCTAAATTTTAGGTTACGGTACCCATCATTCGTAATTTTCTGTATCCTATGAGTCAAAAGGGGTTTTGAAAACATCTTATTATATAATTTATCCAATTAAAGTAATATCATGAAGATCTCATATTTACTCATATTTTCGTGAAATACGCAACGTAAAAAATAAACTTATGTCATTTTTACTCATATTTTCGTGAAATATGTAATGTAGAAATAAACGCATGCTGCACGATTTTCATGTTAAAAATATTTTCTTTGATAGAAATTAGTGCCGTGAAATATTCGAGGGGTTTAAAACATTTCTTAATTCAAAAATAAACGCAAGTATATTAAAGATAAAACTGATATAATTAAATATGCGTAAAAATAAATTCAAAATTTTTTTATGAAAATGATTCACATAATCAAAATTTACTTACAAATAAACTTGGATATAAATTTTAATAAAAATCTAACATAATCAAATTTACGTACCCTTTCTTAACCTTGTGAAACGGTCACCACGAATATTTCTAAAAATGAGATTAAAAAGAGTAAGTGAGTGAGAATTTTAATTATAACAAGAATTCTCCCTCCACCACTAATTTTTTCACCCATTAATCCTTCTCTTCCTTTGAAAAATTTTTATGAAAAATGATAATTGAGAGCTTCCTATTTATAGGAAAATTTTGGGGAAGAAAATAAAATTTATAAGAGTGTGGGAGAGGGGTGAAATTATAATTTTTAAAAAATAAATAAATAGACATGGGATGGATTAGGTATGAGTTAGGTATGAGATGACGATAGGGAAAAATGCAGGGGAGAAAAAAAAATGGGAGTGCTTGTCGACACTACCATTTAATTAGTTTTTAATTAATTTACTTAATTAATTAATTAATTAATTTTTTTTTAAATCATTACATCTTTTGCGTCTACTCTGTTTATCTTATAAAATTCCATTTTAATCAAGCTGACCTCCAAAGAGCGATTGAGTCGCAATGGTCTTTGAGCACTCGCTTAAGTAAGGTCTTTCTTTGTCATCAAACATGAAATCAAAGATTTTAACAGATAAATATTTTTGTACTGATACTAACTAAATGTCTATTATTATTATTATTATTATTATTATTATTATTATTATTATTATTATTATTATTATTATGTTTTACTCTTATATACATTTTTTGGGTTATCATAGTATGGGCTTATTGTGGCCTTCTTTGCTCTCGTTCAACTTATTGATGTGCAGTGTGTATTTATGTTTTTCCCTTCCCCTACTTGACTTGGGAAAAAAAAATGTCTAGCATTGTTAGTGCACAAAAAAAAAATGAAAAATAAAAAAATTTGTTTCATAGCTCCAGTGCACACACCTATGTTAGTCATTTTTTTAGTATGTGTGGATCCACTTATTGCCTAAATGAGTGCATCATGGCAACAAAAAACTATATATCATCCATGTGACTAGCACATCATAATTTAATCAGCTTAGCTAAAACAGCCCCTAAAATCTATTACTCTACCAAAAATTTATTTAGAGGCGTCTCACCAACACTTGTTCGTGCATCGATATAAAATATATAAATATATATATTCAATGAAAGTAATCCATGAAATATTGTAAAATTTATAATTGGCATAATTTATTGCCCAAAATTGATATTGTTGTGGCCAAAATTTGTCTAGTAAAATTTGGATCAATCACGATTTTGATCACTGCCAAGAAGGAAATTAAAAATGATTTGAAGGATCTAGGATGTACCCAAGGGGATCACTCTAATGCCTAAATCATGAAATTTGGAAGGACTGTATGATTGCAACAGTAAATGAGTGAGTGAGAATGAAGATGAGATGCCTTAACTTCTTTAGGGGATCTTTTTTCATAGGCATTCAGGATGCCTCCATGTTGATTTCCATACTAATGGATATTTATTTAGATCGTTAGGGTTATACTTTGGCTCTTGATATGTTACTAGGCAATAAAAATTAGTGTACTAACCCCTTGTTTTAATTAATGAACATTACCTCATTTTTATTGATCCCTTAATGTTTTTTCATTTTTTATTTACTTTTTTGGTTTGAGAGTATATTGCATTTGCTGTAAGTCCTTTTACTATCATGAAATTCAGATTAAGTCACCATATGTACATCTTTAGGCCTCATTGGCGGTGCTCATTGTATGAGCCAATACTCTGCTAAGCAATGTTCGTTTATTGTTACCTCACGAGCGATGCTCATCACTTGAGCATTTTTAGGCTTTGTGAGCAATGTTCATTAGATAAGCTATTTTTTTGTCGAGTTATACTCATATCTTGTTGTCTTATAAGCGATGTTCATTAGATGAGTAATTTTTGGGTCTTGTAAGCGATGCTTATCATTTGGACTAATTTTTTACCGAATAGTGCTAATCTCTTGTTGCCTTATAAGTCGTGTACATCACATGAACATTTTTGGGTCTTATAAGCGGGGCTCATCAGTTAGGCCTTTTTTTTAGCAGTGTCTGTCTCTTATTACCTTATGAGCAATGCTCATCATATGAACATTTTTGGGTCTCATAAGTAGTGCTCATCAAATGAACCATTTTTTTGTCGAATAGTGTCCGTCTCTTATTGTCTCATGAGCGGTGCTCATCAAATAAACATTTTCGGGTCTCATGAGTGGTACTCATTAAATGGAAATTTTGAATTTACTAGGCTAAGGGATCTGCATTATTCCTTTGGTAAATGGGGGATTAGAAGATTTAGTTGAGATTTCCCCTATTAATGGTTGGTTACGAACTTCTTAATTTCACTAGCTTTTCTAGTTTATTAGTTCTTTTGAGTTTTTCTTAAAATTTCTAAAATTTTTGCTTATATGGTACCACCACCTTATCCTTAAGTGTCATATTTGTTTGAACAACCCTTGAGACATGTTCCACAGGACCTTTTTTTTTTTCCTATTATAAGATCATGCTAAACATGTGTTTTACCTTTCTTTGGAAGGCTAGAATTGATCTAAAGACACAATTTGTGGTGAATTGTTTACTAGTGGCAAGTGATTTGACTGGGGCGATTAATCCCCAACAATAGGTTTGGACTTAGAATTGTGTGATGTAGCCGTGATCAAGTTTCAAAAAGAAATCCTTTAAAGTTTTTCATAGACAGCGCCAATTGTTGCTACCAAAATTTTTCCGAAAGAATTTGTATCAATCATGACTTCGATCACCTACCAATAATGAAAAAAAAAAAAAATAGATTGGAGGATTCAAGGTGTACCTCGGGGGATCACTCCAATGCCCAAGTTAAGGAATTTGGAAGTATGATCACAATAATAAAAAGTGAGTGAGAATGAGATGAGATGCCCTAACTTCTTTAAAGGACCCTTTTTATAGACATTTGGGATACCTACTTATTGATTTCTTAACTAATAGATATTTATTTGGATCGTAGGGGTTACACTTTGGCTATGAATATGTTACAAGGGAGTAGAGACTGCTATGCTAACCCTTTGCTTTAATTAATGGGCGTTATCTCCTTTTTATTGATTCTTTGACATCTTTTCATTTTTTTTGTTCTTACATAATTTAATGTTGAGTTTATTGACAGAGTTTGTTTTAGGTTATATTGGTTGTAACAAGAGATGGATACTGCTCGATAAAAAATTGGCACATCTAATAAGTACCGCTCATGAGACCCAAAAGTGCCCATTTGATGAGCACTACTGTTTATAAGGCAGTAAGAGATAGACATTGCCTCGGCAAAAATATAGGGCCATTTGATTAGAACCACTCATGAAGCAATAAGAAATAGAAACTACTTAATAGAGTATTGGCCCCTTCGATGAGCACGACTTATAAGGCCTAAAAATGTCTATCAAATGGCTTAATCCAAATCTCGTGATAATGAAAGGATAATAGTAAATGCAATATGCTCTCGAGGCAAAAAGGTAACATTACATCTCAAAAGTAAGGGGCAATTGATATAACCTAAAAGAAACCTCGATATTAAAACTTGGCATTAACTTATGTAAGACCGAAAAATAAAAAAGTAATTTGGATAAATGAAAATGAGTTAACATCCATTAATTAAAGGATTAACACACCAATCTTTACTCCTTAGTAACATATTAATAGCCAAAGTGTAACTTCTGCGATCCACTAGTAGGGAAATCAGTAAGGAGATATCTTGAATGCCTATAAAAAGTATCTCCTAGGGGAGGTAAGATATCTCATCTCATCTCATTCTCACTCACTCCTTTACTATTGTGATCATATAACCCTTCCAAATTCCTTGACTTTGGCATCAGAGTAGTCCTCTAAAGTACACTTCTAATTTTCCAAGGCGTTTTTCTTTCATTCTTGGTAGGTGACGGAAGTCGTGATTGATCCAAATTCTCCTAAATAGACTTTGGTAGCAATAGATATGATTCAAGATTTTGCAATCTTTGACCATGTAAATCAAATCGTTGTGAGAAGTTAATCGTACAAGCACCATGCATATCAGAGTAAGCTCTATAGTGACCTTATGCAACCCTATGTGCTTGCGAGCATGTCGATTTAGAAACAAAACAACCCTTCTATATATGTTCAAGTGCTAAGGGAGGTGCGTGCATATAACACATCCCTTTGAAGGATCGTTTGGTAATTGAGATCAAACAAGTGAAGTCATGTTGTGCAATGACATGGTTAAAAACTCCATAGGGCCCAAAGAACGAATGTGGGGGTATAGCCACTATTTAGGTGCGTGAGGAAAGATTATTGTTTTTTCTAGTGCAAAATTGCCTAATTTGAGTTTTATTTTTATTTATTTTTATTTTTATTTTTTCACATTAGCCACCAATCTTTAAACCATTATATCTTGTGATCCGCAAAACTAAAGAAGTATTACTTGTGCATTTGAAAAGTATTTCAAAAGGGATTCCAATAATACAATATTCATGGGTTCGAAAAAATGATTCTAACCATGAAAAGCTAGCTTCAAATTTGACATTTTATACATGAAACTTAGGGTTTGCAAAACTAAACAAGCCATGTCACGGTCCGACTATTTTTACACCGTTGTGAAGGGTCGTGTGGTGCTAGCTAAAGCACTCTTGCTTAACTAGTCAGCCTATCGTTTACCAACATTCATCTACGAAACACTTTCATTAACATTCATTCAGATAACAGCGAAAACAGTAATCAATTCATGAAAGCCGTGGCAAGCAAGCAGTAAACATTGAAGCAAACGTAATTCATTAACAAATCTTCCGATGACATAGTGTACTTAGCGAGGGAGGCAAGTAGGCTAAGCACGTTGACAATTACTAGTGAGTTTTACAATGATTGATGAACACTCACCCTCCCCTAAAGAGGTTTTTATGTAATTATCATCCTGACACTAGGAAACATCAAAGTGACCGAGGAGTCATACTGCCTTATTTGGCTTACAAAGACTCTATTAGCAGAAAATAACCCTACACTAGTATTTACATGATGGAAACCCATCCTAAGCTCATGAGATAAGCGGTCACAGGCAAGCATAATGCCCTGAACAAGCTTAGCTCGTGACATTCTCCCCCACTTATGCGGTCGACGTCCTCATAGACTTTTGGTGGTAGGTACACTTCAAATTTTTCCTCGAATGGTTGAATATCTTCCGCAGAAATCCAGCTGATTACTTTGTCATTAAGGCATTTTCACTTCACTATGAACTTTTGCCGCTTCTTCCTTGAGGATATGAACTTTCTATTTGCAAGGATCTTTTCAACTTCATGTCTGTCAAGTTGCATTGTCTTCAATTCTGCGCTTGACTGACTGTTGCTCAGGTCGTTGGTGTTAGCGTTGAATGGCTTGAGGCAGTTGACATGAAACTGCGGTCTTCTCTCCTGATCTGCCCACTTCTTCTTCTGCTTAGAAGCTTTCTCCAGATAAGCTTGGACAAACTCTACATTTCGTCTCCATTCTCTGGTGAAGATGCACACCTTGGGACTCTTTCTTCTGTACGACTCGCCCATTGTGTGAGGTAGCAGCGACAGTTGGCCTGTAACAAGCTCAAAAGTGCTCTTGTTGGTTGTTGAGCTTCTTTGGGCATTGCCACAGAACGGAGCCACATCAAGTAGTTACGCACCATTCTTCTGGTTGTCGTTGACAAAATGGCACAAGTACTCATCTAGTAGCTCTCTGAATCTCTTCATCTGTTCGTCTGTCTGTCGGTGATAACTCGAAGAGATGTCAAGATGTGACCTGAATATCCTGAAAAACTCTGTCAAGAAGTTGTCAGTGAACATTAAATCTTGGTCACAAATAATAACTTGGGGAACACCCCAATGTTTCACAACAGTCACAAGGAGAAATTGTGTCGTCTCCTTTACCGAACAGTACTTTGGTGCGGCCATGAAAGTACCATACTTCTTTTGCTCTCCCTTGTCTTGTTGGCATGTGAGACAAGTTTTGGTATAATCAACCACATCATCCCGTGTGTGCGGCCAATAATACCTTCCCAGAAGTCCTGTCATTGGAGTCATTCTCTACGAATACCCCTCAACGAACTTCCTGCAGTATTTAGTAAGGCCAAGAAAGGAACGCAACTCCTTCACTGTCATGGGGATCTTCCGTTCTTGATTCATCCTTACCTTCTCCTTGCCCCTCCGGATATAACCTTGTTCAACCACTTGACCAAAGAATTTGTTGCTTCGCTGAGCGAAAGAGAAATTTTCCTTCTTCACATCCAGACTGTATCCCCTTAGCCTGTCGAACACCTTTCGTACATGCTCTTCATGTTTCCTTTGAAACAACACCGATGCTCCCAACAGTGTTTTGGAAGGGCGAACACATTTTTTCTTCCAATTCATCAAGTCACTTCCCCAACTCTACTATCTCTCGAGGCGCAATTCGACATGGGTCTTTAGTAGGTGGTTTCACTCCTGATAACAACTTGATCTCTTGCTCCACAGTCCGTCGTGGAGGCAAATTTTGAGGCAGCTTATCCGACAACACCTCCTTATCCTCATCCAACACCACTTGGATGGTCGTAGGCTCCAACTCTTGGCCTACTTCTTTGTCTACCACCACCGTGGCTAGACGTGTATGCTCACCCTTACCCAATCCTTCATTGAGTTGTATGGCTGAAAGGGACTTCCCGTCGTCTCCTTTCGTTGCAATGACTTGCACCATGCACGAGTGATCTCTCATCAGACACAGGGAACCAGCCGAAGGCATCAGCACTGCCCTCGTCCCCATTAGGAACTCCATTCCTAGAATGACTGGATAGTCATCCAATGGTACCGCTGTGAAATTCGCATGACCTTCCCACTGTCCAAGCTTTATAACCACTTGCTTGGCTACTCCCAGAGTAGGCTGGGCTACCGAGTTAACTGCTTTCACGCGTCCTGTATCCTTCTCTAAGGATAAGTTGAGTCTTCCTGCTTCCAACTGCGAAACAAAATTATGAGTAGCCCCCGTATCCACCATAGTGCAAGTACTTTTCCCATTTATCCTCAAGTCCACAAACATTAACCCCTCTGCTCGTGTAACTTTTAGTGTTTTTTCCTGCTTTTCCAATGCGCTCACCAGCCGCACTGAACCCACCCTCGGGGTGTCATCCTCTTCCACATCGTCTTCCACTGCCTGCACTGCAATGGAAGCTTGTAAAGCATTAAGTGATGCTTTGTGAGGGCACTTAAAAACTTTATGAGGACTTCGACATAAGAAACACTCAAGTTTACCATTTCCCTTAGGTGTGTTGAACCGTTGAGACGACGAAGCTTCCTTTGAGGTTGACGATTTAGAGTCGGCTCCCCCACTCTTGGGTTTGCCATTCTTGAAAGACTTTCCACTGTTTTCCTCTTCGCCAAACCGTTTGGACGAAGTGGTATCATCATCAGCGTAGTTAGTCAAGCATTCTGCAGCCGCTAGTGCAGTTGACAAGTCTTGAACCCTTTGCCTATGAAGTTCAGTCCTTGCCCATGGTTTCATCCCCTCAAGAAAATAGAACAACTTGTCCTTATCTGACATATCCCGAATATCCAACATTAAAGCAGAAAATTGTTTCACATATTCACTGATGGACCCTGTATGCTTGAGATCTCTCAGTTTTCTCTTTGCATTATACTCAACATTCTCATGAAATAATTGGGCCTTGAGCTCTCTCTTCAAGTTTGCCCAACTATCAATTATACAGCTTCCATTTTCAATTTCTTTGTACTTGGTACGCCAACATAGTTTGGTATCACCAATCAAGTACATCGTCGCAATATCCACCTTTGCTTGTTCTGAGGCCATCCTCACAACACGAAAGTACTGCTTCACCTCAAACAAGAGGTTCTCTAACTCCTTGGAATCTCTGGCACCCCCATACGTCCTGGTTTCTAGAACCTTGGTCTTGCTAACTCCCGGAGTGTTGGAGTTCCCCATAGCAAGAACCATCGGATTCACTTTTGGATCCAAATCATCCATCCGTGACTGCAAAGTTTCAACTATGTGGCAAAAGTCCTCTAACATGTCGCCTATCAAACTTGTTTGATGTTTTTGTGATCCCATCACCTCATCAACAAGTTCTCTCATCTGGGCCACCTCCGAGGCCATAATGTTGGTTGTTATCTCAACCTGTGCTTCCAGCACACTGATCCTCTCAGCAATGTTTGGTGCCATGGTCACTTACCAAAGCTTCCCAAATCCAACAATGAAGGCAATCGAATTCACGTAGTAACTCAACCTTGGGCTCTCACCAAGTGTCACCGACTTGGCTCTGATACCAAATGTCACGGTTCGACTATTTTCACACCGTTGTGAAGGGCCGTGCCGTGCTAGCTAAAACACTCTTGCTTAACTAGTTAGCCTATCGTTTACCAACATTCATCCACAAAGCACTTTCATTATCATTCATTCAGATAGTAGCGAAAACAGTAATCAATTCATGAAAGCCATGGCAAGCAAGTAGTAAACATTGAAGTAAACGTAATTCATTAACAAATCCTCCGTTGACACGGTGTACTTAGCGAGGGAGGCAAGTAGGCTAAGCACGTTGACAATTGCTAGTGAGTTTTACAATGATTGATAAACACTCACCCTCATCTAAAGAGGTTTTTATGTAATTATCATCCTGACACTAGGAAACATCAAAGTGACCGAGTAGTCATACTGCCTTATTTGGTTTACAAAGACTCTACTAGCAGAAAATAACCCTACACTAGTATTTACATGATGGAAACCCATCCTAAGCACACGAGATAAGCGGTCACAGGCAAGCATAATGCCCTGAACAAGCTTAGCTCGTGACACATGTGTCTGTCTACCTTGAAACTTTAAAGGTTTATTTTATGATTTATGGTCAACTTATTAGTTTTTAGTTACTTTATATGCACGTATAAATATCAAAACAATATCAAAAAAGGAGAATATGCATAATTGTGGATTATACACTTAAAACATCATCAAATGCAACCAAACATGTGTCTTTTGAGTGGGAAAATGTTGTGAAAATAACGCCTCTTCAAACAATGCACAGCGGAATAAACATTGTAAAGTATCAAATAATATCATATGCAATAATCTAAAATGGTGAAATACAGAATTATTCCACAACCATAACAATATAAAGAGAGTAATAATAAAGGCAACGACACCAGGAATTACATGGTTCAGCAAAGCCTACATTCACGGGAGCAATCGGCAAAAGATTTCACTATGAAAATCAAAGATACACACTCAATGATCTTCTCTCCTTCTCTCACCCCTGTCTTACTCTTTTACATATCAAAATATGGCCAAAAGAGTAATAATAAAGGCAACGACACCAGAAATTACGTGGTTCAGCAAAGCCTACATCCATGTGAGTAATCGGTAAGAGATTTCACTATAAAAATCAAAGATACACACTCAATGATTTTCTCTCCTTCTCTCACCCCTCTCTTACTCTCTTACATGTCAAAATATGCCTAGAAAAGCATATATAACAAGCTCTCGGAGGTTTTCCTCCAAATCCCCAACTGTCATAACGTTCAAATTCAAAATTCAAATAACTTCTCGTAGCCTAGGCACACTTGTCGACGAGAACATGGGATTCTTCTATGAGTCCAAAAAGCTCACTCGTCGACTAGTCTATCATCTTGTCGACGAGTCTTTTGCTTTGAGATTTTTTGGCTCTCGGTATCTACTCATCAACAAGCACAGGGCACTCATCAACGAGTCATTACTGTTGCACCAACATATGTTTTTCCTCCTTTTGTTTATAAGCCCCTATGAAGTATAAGAACTACACCATAAACAACAGAAAACAGTCCTCTAACTCTAATACTAATGTAGGTAGAGGAAGTGGCAGCTATCTCAAACATTATTGAAGTGAGTAGCTATAGTTCACTAGCCTTTAGGTGCCGTGTATTCTCTTTCAACCTTTAAAATTTTGTTGTATCTCCTATACACTTTATCAAATGGTGCTAAAGAGGACTACTAGAGTCCTCTTCCATGTTTTCTAGCACCGACACCATGAGCACTATGATGATACCTTAAGAAAGAGAAGTGTGATAAAAAAATTCAAAGGAAGGAGATAAAAGATTGTAGAAGGATTGGAAAAGAGAGATCACGATAAGCTCAATTCATCGTCCCTTTGCTCCCCATCCCTCTTATTCATATAACAAATCAAATTAAGTTTCAAAACAAATTTAAAAATTGCTTATAGAACAAGGATGACTCAAATTCTTAGACACTCTAATGGTCTAGTCTAATATCTCAAACTTATTTTCTACATGCCCAAATATTAATATGCCACTTTTTTTTTTTAAATCTAATATGGGACTCCATAGAGTAATTCTCGAATATCTAAAACTATAGAAACATAAAATGGTAGGTAGTCCAAATAAACCAAAAAAATAAATCACATTTTTAAGATTTAATTTTGTGCCAAAATTGTGCTAGCAAGTGCAATTTCGCAGGCTATATTGCACTTCTCTAATTATTTAATTATAAATAACACATATTCATATTTGTTACACCACCTCAACAAGTGTTTATGAATTTAATTGTGATTTGAGGATAAGAACATACCCCTAGAGACTCGGCCATCATCACATCCATCTCCTGGATTTTCAATCAAAATACGGTGTTGTAGTTGAGGCATTGATCTGTCCTTATGATTTTGACTAATAAGAATAACAACTAATAGATTTAGAGGCATATTTTAATTAATTTGCATAAGAGAGAAAGTTAACGAGGTACTAAAAGGTCTAAAATTAAAAGGGATTGTGAATAGGGACTCCTAGAATAATAGTACAAATAATGGATAATGGGTTTCACGTGGCATCTTCTTTAAAGATTAAACACATATAATTTCAATTTATCATTTTTGCAATGTTTTTAAATTCTATCATTTCATTTTAGTTCATTAATTAGATTTATCATAGTTCAAGCAAATTTTTTTATTTAGTCTCTCATTCATTCTAACTTCCTATCACCTCCTACGTTGGGGAGCACTTATTCAGAACAGGAAAAAAGAGATTGTGGGAAGGGTTTTGAAAAGCTAAATCCCCTATCTTTTTTGCTCCTTACCCCTCTAATTGGATAAAGATTGCTCAGATCCTAATCCCTAAAATAAAACACATTTGATTTGAAATTTTGACTCCATTGGAGTGGTATGATAATTGAACTTATTTTCTATATGAACAAATTGCATATTGCAAATGCAATTTGGTGGGCTATACCTACTCCAATTAATTAATTAGGAAAAAGTACATTATAGATTGAAAAGCAAAGAAGGAAAATATCCTGGACCCTCAAAACCCTAAGGTCAATTTTTTGGTAAATTTTTCAACTTAAAATAAAGAAAAAAATCCACAAAAACTAATGAAAATATTATTGTATAAATAAATAAACAGTATATTCATTATAATAAATCATAATTTGAAAAACAAGAAAACAAATTATAATATACACATAAATTAATCACATGTTTTATTTAAAAATATCTAGTCATTTAAAATTATATGTATTTTAATGTACACCCTAATACTTAACAACACGATAAAAAATATTTTTAATAGTTACATTTACTCTTTATTAATAATATTTTATTAATAAAATTATAAAAACATATATTACACCATTTAAAAAAATTAAATAGCAAATATCTCGCACAAATCTCTGCCAATAATTAAAAAAACTTTTCATAAGTGATAAGTGGAATTAAAATAAAAAAATTTGTCATATTTTTTAATACACTAAAATAAAAAAGAAAAAGAAAAATACACAGAAATTTTCTCATCATCCAAACATTTAATGCGGGGATATTATGCGACTTTGCATCGACAAAGAGACTATTTTATTATTATTTATTGTTTTTTTTAAGCCTCATGTACTCCTCTTCCCTCGAAAATTGAAGGCTCAGGCCCGTCCATTGCAATGCAAAGCAAGCGGGTTCAATAAGGAGGAAACAGAGCACGGCCAGAAATGGAAGGAGGAGGAAGCAAATCAGGAAATCTCCTGCGGAAGCCCCACCGCATCGGTTCCTGATCTGCATCATCATCTCCTCTCCTTCCTTCCCTAAAAAATTCAAGCTCAACCCCCTAACGTATCCATGGCAGTTACCCTCTCCCGCGTTTAATTCTTTGAGTGATAACTTCCATTTGTGAATTTCATGTTCTCATCTCTGATTGATTGACCCAAAAGGGAAAAAATTCCAATACCCAGATTGGAAAACCTGGAGTTCTTCCTGTTTTCTCCCCCTGAAGATTCGAGGGTAGAGGTGTTGGGCGAGTTTATCAGCTCCAAAACCCTAATCTCTCACTGTCTTCCAATCCTTTTTTTCTGCTGCTTTGTCGTCTGAAATCGTGGGTTTGTCGATTGGGTTTCTTCTTTCAAATCCCAATTCAAATTCGCCTTCGTAGGGAATCGAAATGAGCGGCCAAGTAGCTGCTCATGCGCCTAGGAGGACCGTCGCTACTCAGAGACGGGGTCCCTCCGCCGTCAGGAAGCTCGTTCCGTCCGAGAACGGCACCTCCAATGGAAACGTCACCAAACCACTTTCTCCTAATGAAGCGTGGGTTTCTAAAGCTTTCCCGTTTGTTTTTTGTTTTTTTTTTTCCTGTTTGTTTTTGATGGAGAATTACAGTTTCCGTTATGAGAAAGATGAGCGGAATTATTTGGATGTTTAATTCTGCCTTCTGTTCTTTGGTTGTTCAGTTCTGTAGGTGGCGACAGGACTGTGAAGAAGCTGAGGCTATCGAAGGCTCTTACGATTCCTGAGGGGACAACAGTTTCGGATGCTTGCCGGCGGATGTCAAGCCGCCGTGTTGATGCCGTTTTGTTGACAGATGCAAATGCTCTGCTTTCAGGAATTGTTACAGACAAGGTTTGAAGGAAATCATCTCTCTCTCTCTCTCTCTCTCTCTCATTGTCTTATTTAGCTTTGTATAATTTTATTGTCAGGATATTGCTTCTAGAGTTATTGCGGAGGGTTTGAGACCGGAGCAGACTGTTGTGTCTAAAATTATGACTCGCAATCCTATTTTTGTCAATTCTGATTCATTAGCCATTGATGCGCTCCAGAAGATGGTTCAGGGTTAGCTATATATATATATATATATATATATATGTATATTGTACTTTAGTTGTATATTTTGTCTTATTTCTACTTGCATACATTCTTATATCTGGCGTGTGTGGACAAAACAAAGTGATATTAATTGTTAAATTTCAAGTAGAGCATGCATGTGAAACAGCTCATTAGAAGTTTTGCATAAAAAAAGGGTAAATTTCATTGGTGATTATTGACTTTAACTTAATTTTGTAGAGGTTAGTACACTTTAAAAAGTTTTATCGAGTTCACTAAATGTTTCATATCATGTCAATGTCCATCATTCCATCCAATTTCAAGAAATCTGCATTAATGCTGCCAGTGCGGAGGGCTTTTTGCCTTCTTCTATGCCCTTGGGTCCACCTGGCTATGAGTGGGTGAACTTCATTCGAAATAACTTTCACTTTGTTAACCGATTCATTGCCTTCTTCGCTGTCCCTCTCCTTTCCTTCCACTTCATCTCCTCCAACAATCGTCAGAAGATGAACTTCCAATTCATTGCCGTCATCGTATTAGTGGTGTTGGCTGTCTTGGAGCAATGTGGGCAGAAGAAGCATATGAAAATCAACAGGAAGTCAGGAAGAAGAAGCAGAACTATTGGAGGAGAGGGAGTTTGGGTTTGGATCTTCTGATATGATCATGATTCCTTCTGTAGCTCACCCCTCCCTCAACTGCCATCCTAGCTGGTTCTTGCATTTCCCGCTGGCGTGTTCCTATCATCTTTTATGTGGGCCACCCTTTCACACACACACACACGTGCACAAGTTGTGGTGTGTGCTTTATATTTTCAAATTTAAAGGAGATATGGGAGTCTAGAAAATAGTGGGAAGTTATAAAATTTTTAAAATTTTAAAACTTAAATATTTTGTTAGATTACTTATATACTCATGATTAGAGTCTTGTATTTAAAAGATGACTGCATTGAGGGCATTTTAGAAAGAACAAAGGAAAAATATGCATGTTGAAAATTGTACCCTCTCCTCGTAATTAATAGTGTGTGTGTGTGTGTGTGTAAGAAATGCAAGAACCAGCTGGTTTGGGCATGAGGGGGTATACACATAGCTCTTCACCGGCTAAGCCAACCAGGTGCACGTTTCTTCCTCATATATATATATATATATATATATATGTGTGTGTGTGTGTGTGTGTGTGTGTGTAAAGGGTTGGTGTGCTAAAAGATGATAAGAACATGCCTATGCATTCTTTGGATTAGGAAGAAGAAAATGACAATGGAAGAAGAAGATTCAGAATCACTGAGCAAGGGAGTGGGTATGTGTCAATTTGGTGGGTGAGGAGATACTTGTTTGGAACAGTGATTGTTTGCGTGAATTTTTCTGGGATCAAGAGGGCAGAGAATTTTAATGCTGTGCAAAGGAGTGGACAGTGGAGCTATGGATTTTGGAGCATCTGAGAAAACCTTAGGGTGAGCAAATTCTTTGAATCGTTGAAAGCTGTGTGGATCAGCAGTGGAGCATCTACCTACATGTGAAGGGAACAGGAAGGCTTGGAAGCCAGTAGAATTGCTGTTTCAAGGTTTTGTTAAAGAGGTGAGGGGTGCAGCTCTATTTTATGGGTCGAAATATTTGTTGATGCCATGGAGTGCAATGAAATGGATGTCATGCTGAAGAATGAAGATGAGTTGTGGCACTGTGAGTATAAGCCCTGACTCCTGCTACTCGACGATTAGGTTTCTAACTAGTGCTCTAGTTGGGAAATTTACAGGTGACATATATGCCCACCATTTTGACTGGTGGGGAGGTAGAATATTGGGTGAATCAAGTTCTGGAGAGGGGTTTACTTGACCTTGATAAGAAGAAACTGATAAAAAATTTACTAAAATATGGAAACCAGATGTGGTTTGTTTATACAACAACAACAACAAAACCAAACCTTAGTCCCACTAAGTGGGGTCGGCTATATGAATCCTTTTCTGCCAATTTATGTGATCATGGACCATTTCTTTTGATAGATTTAAGGATATTAAATCCTTACTTACTATCTCCTCCCAAGTTATTTTAGGTCTACCCTTACCCTTTCTACTGCCCCTCACAGTAACTAAGTTACTCTTCCTCACAGGTGCACTATGTGGCCTACTTTGTAAGTGTCCATACCATCTGAGTCGTCACTCCCTTATCTTATCTTCTATAGGAGCTACACCTAACTTACCACGAATATGTTCATTCCTTAATCTATCTTTCAATGTTATACCACTCATCCATCTAAGCATTCTCATCTCGGCAACTTTTACTTTTTGGATATTATGTTTTTTTGTTGCTCAACATTCCGATCCATATAGGATAGCTGGTCTTATAGCCGGCCTATAAAACTTCCCTTTCAATTTTAAGGGTATTCTACGATCACATAGCACACTTGAAACACTTCTCCATTTTACCCAACCTGCTTTAACTCTATGCATTACATCATGTTCAATTTTTCCTTCAGCTTGCATAGTAGATCCAAGGTATTGAAATCTATAAGTGCTATTTATTTGTTCATCATCAAGTTTAACTTTGTCTCTAATATTCCTCCTATCATTACTAAAATTACATTTCATATATTCTGTCTTATTTCTACTTATCCTAAAGCCTCTATATTCCAAAGCTTTTCTCTATAATTCTAACTTAGCCTCTACTCCGTCTCTAGTTTCGTCAATTAATACAATATCATCTACAAACAACATACACCATGGAGCCTCCTTTTGAATACTCTTAGTCAATTGGTCCATCACTAAAGCAAAAAGATAAGGACTCAAAGCAGATCCTTGATGTACACCTATGGTGATTGGAAATTCTCTAGTTTCTCCATCTATAGTCCTTACATTAGTTATTATTCCATCGTACATATCCTTAATGACATCAGTATACTTACTACATACACCCTTTTTTTCTAAAACCCACCATAGAACTTTCCTAGGTATCCTATCATATGCTTTCTCAAGGTCAATAAAATCATATGCAAGTCCCTCTTCTTTTCCCTAAACTTTTCCATTTAATCTTCTTAAAAGATAAATAGCTTCTGTGGTAGATCTCCCAGGCATAAAACCAAATTGATTTTCTGAGATCTTCGTTTCTAACCTTAATCTTTGTTCAACTACCCTTTCCCATAGTTTCATTGTATGACTCATAAGTTTAATTCCACGATAGTTATTATAATTTTGAATATCTCCTTTATTTTTGTATATTGGTATTAAAGTACTTTTCCTCCATTCATTTGACATTTTCTTAGTTTTTAAAATTGTATTAAATAAATTTGTTAACCATATAATTCCGTTATCACCCAAGCATTTCCAAACTTCAATTGGGCTGTTATCTGGTCCCATAGCTTTCCCATTTTTCATTTTTTTTAGTGCAAACTTAACTTCGTTTTCTCTAATTTTGCAAATAAATTTTGTATTTTTAGTCTTTTCCTCATTTGACAATTCTAAGTTTAAGCATTCTATTTGGTTTTCGTTAAACAACTTACTAAAGTAACTTTGCCATCTTTCTTTAACATCTTCGTCCTTAACCAAGACAATATCATCCTCACTTTTTATACATTCTACATTTCCTAAGTCCTTGCTCTTTCTTTCTCTAGCTTTATCAAGTTTAAATATATCTCTTTCCCCTTCTTTTCTACTTAATCTATCATACAAACTATTAAATGATCTATATTTAGCTTCACTAATGGTCTTTTTTGCACTTTTTTTGCCTCTTTATATTTTTCAAAGTTATCTCTGTTTCTACATTTTTGCGACGTTTTATACCAAATTCTTTTTGTCTTTATGATTTTTTGTACATCTTTATCCCACCACCAACTCTCTTTGCTATTTGAGAATTTTCCCCTTGATTCATCTAAAATCTCTTTTGCTATCTTTTTAATAGAACTAGCCAAGGTCTTAAATTTCGATTTTGACTCAAATTTCGAAGCTCCAAAAGTACGGAAATTTCGACGAAAATTTTGATTTCGATTTGAAAAAATAACGGAAACTAGTAGTAAAGCATGGAATTCTTTGTGAAACTTTAGAAATGGTTTACAAACATAAATATATAAGTTTTGAGACTAATATATTACTAATTAAATACATCTATGTTTTGTATAAGGTGGAAAAGTTGTAAAATAGTATGTGTATCAAACATGTTTGTAAGATAATGTACATTAAACATATTCAGTTAATGCAAATGAAATTCATAAATCATTTAAATATTATTTATTATACAAATATTGATAATTTAGACATGAATGGTTAAATAAAATATTACTATAAGTTTATTTTTTCATATAATTTCAAAAGCACTTGTGATAACCTTTTGTTTCAATAAACTAAATAAAATAAATTAAAAGAGAAATTTCACTTCACTCTCGAGGTTTCGATAAATTTCGACAAATTTCGCTAAAATTTGAGGTTTTGATAAATTTCGGATGATTTGTTGAGATTTCGATGGAAATTACGCAAGACGGAAATCGACTGCCATTTCGATTTCGAAGGTGACGAAAATCGGAAATTTCGACAGTTTCATGGAAATTTAAGACCATGGAGCTAGCTAATCTATTCCAAAGAGTATTTGTATCTATCCCATCCTCTATGGTCCAATCTCCATCTCTGATAATTTTATCTTTGAATTTTATTATATTTTCTCCTTTTAGGTTCCACCATCTAGTTCTTTTACATTGATTTATTTTATCCTTTTTCTTCCATTTTTTAATACATATACCTAACACTAAGACTCTATGCCCTGGAATAACTTTACAATCCTTGCATGATAAACAATCTACCCTTCTAGTTAAAAAAAAATCTATTTGACTTCTATTTTGTCCACTTTTAAAGGTTATTAAGTGTTCTTCTCTCTTCTTAAAGTAAGTATTCATTATACTAAAATCATATGACATAGCGAAGTCTAAGATCATCTCCCCAGTCTCATTTTTGTCTTCATATCAATATCCTCTATATATCCTCTCATAATTTTTATTATTTCTTCCAATGTGTCCATTCAGATCTCTTCCTATAAATATTTTCTTAGTCCCTAGTATGCCTTGTATAATACTATCCATATTTTCTCAAAATTGTCTCTTAAGATTTTTGCTAAGCTGACTTGAGGAGCATAAGCACTAATGATATTTATTATCTCTTGTCCTAATACCATCTTGATTTTTATAATTCTCTCCCCTACTCTAGTTACATTCACAACGCTATCTTTTAAGTTTTTGTCTATAATAATGTCTACTTCATTTTTATGTTTTTCTTTTCCAGTGTACCAAAGTTTAAATCCTGATTTATCAATTTTTCTAGCTTTCTCCCCTACCCACTTAGTTTCTTTAAGGCAAATTATATTAATTCTTCTTCTGATCGTTGTATCCACAATTTCCATGCTTTTACCCGTAAGTGTCCCTATATTTCAAGTTGCTAATCTAATCCTAGTTTCCTGAACTAACGTCTTTACCTGCCCACGTCTAGAATAATGTAGGAACCCTCGCATATTTGACACCGTACCCGGGCGCCGACATGGCGCGTCGCTTTGGGGTGACGACCTAGCCCACCCTCGCCCACTTTTCGCTACACCCCGGTGGTTCAAGTGCAACGTGTCGCTCGTAGGGGACACCCCAGCAAATATTCGGTAAGGATTCATATTATAGTGATCTGACAAATTTTACGCTAGCTGTCAGCTACCTAACGCAACCCTCCTCCTTTACCTGGTCTTGGGACAGGCTGTGTGTGAAAAAATTAGGACATTAAGTGCATCAGAGGCGGAGTTAGATGTGGTTTGTTTATGGGAAGTCAAAATGGAAGAGGGCCTTAGGGGCTTAGTTCAGGCCATGTGGAGTGGCAGGAGGGTGGACTGGGGTTTTTTGGGGGGTTCAAGGCTAGGGGGTGGGGGTGCATTTTTATTGTGCAGGGCAGTTGAAGTATCAATAAATTGGAGTTATTTTCAAGATCATATTCAGAAGTATAAATAAAATGGACGTAATTTCATTATCATATCCCTTACCTTGTTGAATTATGGGTGTTCTTTGGTGTTTATAGGATGGTGTTTCTCAACTTAGACTTGGAGTTAGTTACCCTTGGTGCATGGGTAGAGACTATGCTGAGTGCATTTTCAGAACCAAAGGAAAGGCTGCACCAGAAAAACAGCTGAAATGAGGGAGTTC
Organism: Malania oleifera; assembly: GCF_029873635.1. NCBI lineage: Eukaryota > Viridiplantae > Streptophyta > Magnoliopsida > Santalales > Ximeniaceae > Malania > Malania oleifera. The sequence continues at coordinate 3,632,188 of NC_080423.1, forward strand.
TCACAGGTTATCAATGAGCTCAGACTTACAGATTTTCCACAAGTTCTTCTTTAACTGCCCCTTTGGGGATGGCAGAGAAGAGCTTGCTTATCCAGGAGTGGCAGGTTTTTGGTCTATACTGATTGGGGGAGGGTCATAAATCTCAAGTGGGCTGACCTCTCTGGACCTTGCTCTGATCATGTTTTCCTCTTGCTTGTGTGCTGAGGATTGGCTAGAGGAAAATGCCCTTTTCAGTTTGATAGCATGCTTTTGGAAGAGGAGAATGCTAGGGAGTGGATTAAAAAATGGTTGAATGGTTATGTAGTGGAATGTTGGGGAGTGGATTAAAAAACATGGTGGAATAGCTATGTAGTGGATGTGGAAGGTCCTTTGAGCTCTAGCACGAAAGAGAAACTTGAATTGTTGTAAATGGATCTAAAGAGATGGCGTAAGAAGGTGTTTGGAAGGGTGAAGGTGAAGCTGTGCTAAGTCTTACAAAAAATTGAGAATCCTGATAAAATATTCTAAAAAGGGAAGATTATAATTCTACACAAGAAAAAATCACTCAAGATAAACTCAATGGAGGGGCTTGGGGCCAATTGATCAAAAAAATTTCTTGGAGACTGGTTGGAAGCTTGCGATTATGACACTAGATTTCCTTTTTTGTGGAGTGGACAATTCACTCCAGAGGACTAACTGCATCAGCAGGTTATATTAAAGGCTTAATCCTCGGCAAGAATGGGGAGATTGCTTGAGAATTGTGAGCTTTTATGTAGACCATAGAAGGAAACTGAAGACTGGAGAACTAAGTTTGCTGACTTGGAATTTAAAATTAGTTGTGAAGACAGATCTTGGTTGTAAAAGCCTTTCTTGGTGGATGAAGCGGTAGCAGTGCCTAATCTTGCAATGGGGACAGGTTTGCTGGGACAGATGGAATGTCCAAATCTTTCTTTAAGAATTGCATCATAAGGGATGAGATAGTGGCTTCATTTATCAATTTTTGAACACATTAGATTTGATAATAGCTTCAATGCTACCTTTTTCGTTCTTTTTCCAAAGAAAAAGGGAGCTGAAGACATAATGGACTAAGCCAATTAGTTTGCTGGGATGAATGCTTCCAACTTAATGGCCAAAGTTCACGCCTTGAGGGTAACAGATGTGGCAGGAAAAATTATTCCAAAGGCACCAAAATGCCTTTGTACTCATCAATAATCATGTTTGGTGTCTCCACTTCCTCTGAAATTGATATATGGTTGCAAGAACAATTGGATTTGGAAGCGTTAACTTGTTATCACTGCTCTCCTGCAGCTGAATCCTGAAGGGTCTCAAGTTTGCCACCTGCTCGCCCCTGTTCTTCCTCTCCATCCACCTCTCTGAAGACCTAAGTGAAAACTTTCCAGCCCTTATTTTTTGCTGCCTGCTGGACCCTTTTGGCACCACAATAACAGATTTAGGAACATCTTCAGACAACAAAGTTCAACCCTCTGTGCATCTTCTCTTACCTGATCAAAGATGCTCATCTTGCTTCTCTCATGGAGATCATGATGCAGTTCACTTCTTTGCTTCTTTTTTCAACGATCTAAACCTCATCCTCTCGGGCTACCTATTTGGCCTCAAAAGTTTTATTCTCATTATATGCACAGATTCTTTCACTCTCAATTTCCTGTTTCGGAGGAATAACGTCATTATTTTGCCACTCTTAAATTTGTATAAAAAAAATTACTCTTAAATTGTTTACAATTATTTAACATGACATAATTTTTTCATCTTATATTGTTTATGTTGTTGGTAAACTATTATTCTTTTCATTAATATCATTAGCTTCTAAATTTTTGTTGAAAATGCATGCATAGCTCTGCGGGTTGGTCAAGAGACAGGACAGGGAGTGGGCAGTGTTGCGGATTTATTTTTCTTGCAGGATAGGGATGGAGATGAAAAAAATCTCTTTTCTTTGGGTCTCCTCTAAAATTTCTTCTTTTTCTACAAAGAAAAAATATATGTTCTTTTGGGTGGGATTGATTTCTTTAGTCCTGGCCCTGGCTCAGTCCCATCTCATCTCCATCTCATTGCCATATCTACATACGAAGGGAAGCGTTAAAACTTGATTTACTTTATTGGTGCATAACTTACTGCCTAAGTATTTAGACCAAGTGATTGTTTAATAGTCTAAGTGACAGCTGCCCCTGGGGACATAAAATGGTTGGAGTATGAGACTTCCATATTGGTGGTTTAACCTTAAAAGGCACTGCTGACCTGTTCTGGAGTCCAGGTACCCCCCCCCCCCCCTCTTAAAAAAAAAAAGTCTAAAAAGCAGCAACGTTTGCTGTTATCTGATTTTCTTTTTGTAATAATTGTTTCCAAGAAATTTTCTGGCTGTCAGGCGGGTATGAGATTTCTTATATCCCTATTGACTTCAAATGCGTTCAGAGAGATTGGAAGACCTAAACGTCCATATGTAGTCACTCTAGCTTATATTGTTCCAAGCAGTTCACTGTCCATATGCTGACACAGTGACAATGGCTGCAACTTGCAAGTGGCATTTTATTGTTTCATTTTTAACATGCAGACTCAGGATGGTTGCAAACTTCTTTGCTAAAGTCATTTTTTATATTTTAAAATTGCAGTGCGCTGGCATTATTTTTCAAATTTACATCTATTTTTTGAGCTTCTTATAGTTGTTCGTGCTTCTACATATGTGATTTTTCATCAGTTAAACTTTTTTATGGATAGTGTTTTCCCTTTTCCAAGATTAAGTGCAAAGTTATGAATTTCTGGGGATCATTGTTTTAATTTGAATATGGATGTGTTCATTCCACTATTAATTCCATATATACGTCTATTGTCAACGTTCATTTTGTGTAAAAATTAATGGATAGAAACTCAGCTGATTGCTTTTGTTGTCAACAGGCAAATTTAGGCACCTTCCTGTTGTAGAAAATGGTGAAGTTACTGCCTTGTTGGATATTACAAAGTGCCTGTATGATGCTATATCAAGGATGGAGAAGGCTGCGGAGCAGGGAAGTGCCATTGCAGCTGCAGTTGAAGGCGTTGAACGTGAGTGGGGAAGCAATTTTTCTGGTTAGTTGATAATGCAAGGATTACAAGGATTAAACTGGATGTGCATGAGTGGGTGGTGGCTGCATATATGCATGCTTATGTGAATATTTTAAATGCCAGCATATTTTATTGAATATAAGCCTAAAGTGAATTTTCTGGTTAGTTGATAATTTATGCTAGGATTTATAAAGTGGAAAACTGGATATGCATGAGTGGGTGGTGGCTACATATATGTATGCTTATGCGAATATTTTTAAATGCCAGCATATTTATTGAATATTAGCCTAAGGAAATGGGACACAAGTAATGTATGAAGAAGTTAACGGGGAAAGAAGTAATTTTTTTTTTGCTTCTCCGTCTAATTTGTGCACAGAAACTTTATATGTTGGTTAACAGGGAAGGCAGTGAGCATTTAAAGGATGATGTAAATGTGTTTTAAAGTTATTGTGTTGCAACATGTGCCTGTATGTTCCTAGATCGCACTTACTACTTAATCTTTGGATTAAAAAATGCACTAACTTCATATCCATGGCATGTTTTCTTATGGCTCTTAAAGTTCGAAATTTCCTTGCTGATAAATACCAGCTACAGAAAAATTGAATCAATAACTTTATATTGTCCCATCCATCTCTCTCTCTCTCTCTCTCTCTCTCTCTCTCTCACACACACACACACACACACACACACACACACACACATATTTTGCAGCATAAGCTTTTATTTAGTTTAGTATATTTATTATGTATTGCACAGATTAGAAATTAATCCTCTATTGCATTTGTCATGTCCTATTTCAGCTCCATATGCTTTCATAGAAACTCTTAGGGACCGGATGTTCAAGCCTGCCTTGTCAACCATCATAGCTGAAAATGCCAAGTAAAAATTAAACTTTTACTTTCTTGTTAGCATCTCTCTCTCTCTCTCTCTCTCTCTCTCTCTCTCTCTCTCTCTCTCTCTCTCTCTTGTTTTTAAGGAATGCATTTTATATTCTTTACTGTAGTTATCAACGTTGGTAGCTTAATGCTTTTTTCAGGGTTGCAATAGTATCACCATCAGATCCTGTCTATGTTGCTGCCAAAAGGATGCGGGACTTGCGGGTTAATTCTGTTATTGTTATGACAGGAAACAAGATTCAAGGGATACTAACGTATTATTTTTTTTTTCCTTCCTTCCTCCTCCCCCCTCTCTAATTTTTTAAAAAGTTATTTAGGAATTTTGGAATTGGTTGTAGCATTATATATATTGACGCTCCTTTTTTTTTTTTTTGCCTCTTTGTATTGTGTAATGGTTTCTTATTCTTGTTTATTTGGAATGTGTTGTAGTTCAAAGGATGTCCTTATGCGAGTTGTGGCACAAAATCTTTCTCCTGAGTTGACTCTGGTGGAAAAGGTCTTATTTTATAATTGATTCTTACTTAAGCAATTTGTTATATGGTTTTATTTCTTCAAAATTTCTCCTAATTGATTTTTTCTATTAGGTGGTGTACCATATAATTTGGAATTTTTTTTTTTAACATTTGCTATTTTATGTGGAATTCTTGTAACTTTTTTATTTTGAAATTTATTTTCATAGATTTTTAGGATAATGTTCTTAAATATTGGACTTTTAATTTTGGAAACTAGTATATGTAGGGATTTTTATCTGTGGCTTTTGCTGGAGTCCCAAGTGATCGTCCTTTAGGCTATAAATACCTAGATGTATTGATTTCAAGCAGATTTGGGTTATGAATTGCTCAAGTTTTGTGTTCCCGCAGTTATTAGTTTCTTTTAAAAAGGTAACCTTTTCTTTTTCTTTTTCTTTCTTCTTTCCCTTTTTCTGTTTTTTAATCAAGCTTAGATTGGACCTATAGTGAACCCTTCCATTAGGATTTAACTCACCATTTCTATCTTTTTATCCTAATTAGCTCAATTTTGACCATGTTGGCTTTGTTACTTGATTCCATCTCAATTTGGTTGCCACCCTTCACCATATGACTATTTGGATTACTTTGTGATTTTATTCCAACCACACCCAATTAAATTTTTTGACTGCCAACAATCCCACAAAGTAATTCAAAATTTAGCTTGGATCCAAATCAAGTTGCCAGGCTTTGGGAGGCTGTCATGAAGTTGTGAACCAAGGTGGAAAGTTGCCTGTCCATTTCTGACAAGACTTCTCAGCCATCACTGTTGCAGGTAGAAAGATTGATGACTATACCCACAAATCTAAGGAGTTTGATAATGGATTTCCAAGACCTTAGAGAACGCCGAGTTGTCAAGTTTATCTCCCTTGCTCATTTGTCTTTCTAGTGAAACTATCTGATTTGATGCATCTCTTATGCATTGTTGAGGAGATAAAAGCTGGTGTCACCAGGAAAGCTAAGGGCCTGTTTGCTATCGTTGCTTTTTCCTATTTTCTGTTTCTGTTTCTCCATAGTGAAAAAAGGAATTATAAAAACACATTTGTTTCTATTGTCAGTTTTATGTTTTTGCTGCTGGTTTTTAGCTGTTTGCCAAAAAACTAAAAACAGATTTTATGGTTTTTAGTTGTTTTGGCAACTTGTTGCCAGAAATTTTAATATCCAGAAATAATTTTTTTGGATTAAATTATTCATTTTATACACTCTTAAATAAAAATCAAAATTAAATGATCGTATAAATTTAATTATAATTAAAAGAAAAATATGCATAAATTTTAAATAGTAATAATAAAGCCAATTACAAAATACTTTTACTATTTTTCAATTGTCATGTCTAATAAAATTTTTGTTGTAAAGTAAATTTTGAAAATAAAATAATTGTAATAATTTTTTTTATTATAGTAATTTTTTAATGTGTATTATTTGTTATTTTATTATTTTAATCATATTTTTATAATATTTTGATTTAAAGATGAAAATGAGCATTTTTTTAATTAAGTTTTTAATTTGTATTAGTTTTATAAATGTTGACTAAACAGGTTGTTGGTTTCTAGTTTTTGTTTTTTTGGTTTTTGGTTTTTGTTTTTGGTTTTCGTTTCTTTAAGTTTTGACAGTGGTACCAAAGGACCTCTAAGGTTATTAACCTTGCACTTTTTAAAGTTTGACGCTTCATTTTTTCCATAAGAAAGGGATATATAGAGGATGCAAGTTCAAGCTGAAAGCCTAAATTTAGCACCATTTACTATATTTTATGGGCCAATTGTTGTAAGCTTATTTACTAGCCATGGCACTGTACATTGCCCATGCCTCTTGATTTTCAGTAGTCATGAATTGTAATGAGAATGCGTGTGCAAAAATTATGGAGAGTATGGGTAGCCACTAGTTAGTGTTAGTTATGGGTAGGATTTATATTTACTAAATTGCCCACTAGCTGAAAATTTTTTTCCAATAGAAATTTGTAAAAATGGAAGGGCATTTTTGGAACATAATGAGCAAAAAAGGCAGATAGAAAACTGTCATATTTTCATTTTATTAATTGTAGAGAATTAAAAAAAATTTCTTTTGAAACATTTTTTTATTGTCATTTTAAGGTAATATTTTAAAAAACCTTTAAGCCTTTTAATTTTGAAAACTATAGTAGTTTCTATGGTTTCTTTGAGCTTCAAGTAAGAGTCCTATAAAGACTTAGATGTAAATGGAAGCAGAGTTGGATTATAAATTGATTGAGTTTTGTGTACTGCATTTGTGTCCTTGCAAGAATGGCCGTCCTTGTTTCTCTTTCTTTCTCTCTTTTTCTCCTGCTCCCCTATGGTCCTGCATCAACTTCTTGTACACATTTATTTACATTGCTTTGTCACTTTGGCATCTTTTAATGAATTGTAAAAATGTCTATGATGTTAAATTCTTATGGGTTGCAGTTAGCTCGCTTCTGTTTATACTTTATGATTTCTTGTCTAACTAGTTTACTCTTTGCAAAGTTGCATTTTTTACTTTTGAGTATGATGGTGATTACTTTTTTCCCCTAATCTTCTCAAGGTAATGACACCAAACCCTGAGTGTGCAACATTAGAGACAACGATCCTTGATGCATTGCATCTAATGCATGATGGGAAGTTTCTAAACCTTCCTGTTTTAGACAAAGGTGATACTTTTCTTTCTTTTTCATAAGTGTTTTACTGAATTGAAGTAAAAGTCTTTTTTTTTTGTTTTGATTCAGTAAAAGTTTTTTTCCCTCCATTTATCTGTGTAAAAATATGTAATTCATTTCTTGTGCAGAGGGATGTGTTGTTGCTTGTGTAGATGTTTTGCAGATAACCCATGCAGCAATTTCCATGGTAAGTGATTTTGTTTTTGATACTGCTGTTGCGTGGGTGTGTACAATTTGTATGCATGTAATGCAGGACTATGATAACATTCTCACATTTTTAAAATCAAATTCTTGGATAAATATCATAAAATCCATTTATGTAAAATGGAATTAATGCCTGAAATTTAATAGCTAGTGCATGTGTAGATCACACATAATCAGCACTCCAACACCCAGAGGTCCCAGATCCACCTATTACCCCAACTCGCTGACCAATATATAGGTGTGGGTGTGGAGGTGTGCATGTGTGCACTTGGACTTTAACTTGGATTCATCTTGTTCTTTCTATTGTTTCTTTGATGCCCCCCAACCCCAGGAGGTCTGGCAAAAGGTAAAATGAAAATATTTTGAACTGTTTTACAGTACAACATATAAGTTAATTAGAGTCTGGGAATAATTTTTCATATCTAAGAAAAAATGTGAAATTGCAAAGTTGTGGTCATTGGTTGGTACGTGCGGATTTGTTTATATATGCATACACCCCAGTCTCTGGTGGATAAAGCTCCAAAGAAATTAGTTGATTTTTCTGTTTGCATGTGTTTTGTCACCACTTGGCCTACATGCTTAAGTTTTAGGTTGTGGGCCAACTTTTTGCTCGACACTCCCTTGCATTTGCAGCAGTCACACTTGAGAGGAAAACATTGAATACTACCCTAATTTGTTTTACGTATTTATGATGTTTTTAATAAATTTCTTTACTCTATTAAAGAAAATTGTTTGCAATCCTTATAAATGGAGAGAATACTTTCCTAAATTAAGAAGATATATCTGTCTAAAATAAAAAGTGGAAATAAAGATAATACTTAATAGATAAAATAAATGTGCTTTAGGTTATTTGGAGGTATTACTGTAGACACAGAAAAGGGGATTTTTCCCATCTTCAGTTTGCTAATGATACTATTTTGTTCCCTAAAGAAGGGTTAGGGGATTTTAAAGAATGAGTGAACAAACTTTACAGATTTTTGAGGCTGTGTTGGGGCATGGGATTAACTTGTCTAAATCTAGTTCGGTTGGGTTGAATCTGAGTTTGCAGGATCTCTCTCATTATGCTTCTATAATTGGGTGTAATATTCAGGATTGATTACTGACATTTTTAAGTCTTCTGTTGGGACAGGTAATACGCGTAGTTTATCTTTCTGTCTCTCAAAATTTCTCTTTGGGTGGCTGGGAGTTTGAAGAAGTTGATTACAGATTTTCTTTGTGAGGGGGTGGGGAAGGAAAGAAGGGGTCATTGAACGAGTTGGGACATTGTCAGGAAGCCTTGGTCTAACAGAGGTTTGGGAATAGGGCATTTAGTGTTTAAGAACATTTCTTTAGGGGAAAGTGATTGTGGCATTTTCCTCTAAAGGTTGAATTTTTGGCATAAGGTTATAATAAGTAAATAAAGACTTCGTAGGTGTTAATGGTTATTTAATCATTTAGCATTATTATTAATTGTTAGAGTTTGGTTTGTAATAAGTGTAAGTTAGAAAGGGTATTATAGTCATTCCAATTGTACTTGACATATGTTATAAACAGAGGGAGAGACCTATCATTGAGTTTAGGTCTTCCATTTTACCCAATTATTCAACATGGTATCAGAGCATGATTCTGAAACCTAAACCCCAAGTGTTACCCACTACCATCAAACCAAAGTCTAAAACCCCAAATCTGCCACATAACTATCATCATAGAAGATTTTTCAGCAGTACTAAAACTCTAGAAAACAGCCAGCAGCAGCAGCAGAAAGTCAGACCAGTCGCTGGAATTTTCTGGGTGACACTGCCAGTTCGAGAACATCAAATTCACTATAGATTTGTCAAAACCAATGCCATAGTCACCCACAAACACTGCCAATCTGCCCCCCACTGAAAAACCACCGCCAGGCAGTGTCCCACGCGCCCTCATGCGCCGGACGAAGGTTGCCAGGGCTGAACTCACACACCGGCGGTGAAGCCACTTTAAGGCATGGTTTTGACCTGAAATGATCCAGCAGTGATCCAATCTCTCTATTAACATGTTTTTGGAGTTTTTCATGATGTTTTTTGTCCAAAGATCTCACCTTTTTTAATTGCTCAAGTGCGGCACCCAAGGAATGGTTGTTTGATGCTTCGTGAAGCAGTTTATCAATGGTTATTGAATTTATGGGGTCTGAAACAGTGGGATTTGCTGTATTTTTTGATTCAATGATCTAATTCCTTCCACATATCAAATTATCAAGCTGTTGGACTTGTGTTTTGCTCAAAGATCCAATCTTTGTTTAATCATGCACTTGTGGTAATTTGTCAGTTGTAGTTCGAAGTTAGTAACAGTCATTGGTGACTTTCTTGGAGCAGTGACAGTGCTCATAAGCCTTTTTTTTTTTGGTGAGGCTGTGGCAGTGTTATATAAGTTGGTGATTTCTCCATGGTAGTTTTAGAGGTTCACTTCACCAATTGTTTCAGTGTTTGTGAGTTGCTCTCCTGGGGCTGTATCTGAGTTTCTTGGTGCTGTGGCAGTCTTGTATTGATTTATTTGTGACTTGTTCATAGTTAGTCACCTTGGTTGTGGTTGTTCCAATTATTCCAGCAATTAATCTTGTGGTCATTGGTCTGAGTTTGTGAATGCTGGGATGGAGTTTGCAATCCCAAAAGTATGGTTTCTTCATTAATCACTTGTTTGAGTGAACAGTGTACTGTGACTATATCAGAGGAGTATTCAAGGTTTATACAGTATTAGTTGTCTCAACAAGCATCTTCTCACATTGCGTCTTTTGCTGAGAAAGGTAATCCTACAGTCCGTATGTCATCTGGTATCCTTCCTACTAGTCCTTGGGTTATCGATTCTACTACCATTGACCATATAACAGGTGCAATTAACTTCTTCTCTAATCTCCAGTATCCTAAAAATCTACCTCAAGTTGCCTTTATTGATGGGTCCACTATTGCTGTTAAGGGGATAGGAACAATAAATCTTACTCCTTCCATCTCTATTTCTTTTGCTTTATACATTCCTAAATCTCCTTTTAATTTCATGTCAGTTAAGCTTACAAAGTCACTAAATTGTTCTGTCACATTCTTTCCTGATTCTGTAATTATTCAGGATTTGAAGACGGGAAGGCCAATTGGTACAAGACGTGAGGCTCATGGACTTTACTACTTTGAGTTGCCTTCTCCAACTATTTCCTGCAGGGTTGCAGCTACACCAATTCAAATCCATTGTCATCTTGGTCATTTGTCCTTGGACAAGTTGAAAAAGCTAGTTTCTACACTGAATTCTGTGTCTAATCTTGAGTGTGAGTCTTGTCAACTGGGCAAGCATCATCGTGTTCCCTTTGCTTCTCGAGTCGACAAATGAGTGATTAGTCCTTTCTTGCCAATATTTTGATATTTGGGGTCTTAGTTGCATCACATCAAAGTTAGGGTTTTAATACTTGGTTACATTTGTTGATGACTACTCTAGGATGACTTGGTTATATTTAATGAAAGATCGTTCCGAGTTGTTTGATATCTTTTGTGCATTCTGTTCCCAAATAAGGACTTAGTTTGATATGCCAGTCAGGATACTTCGTGGTGATAATGCTAAGGAGTACTTCACTACCCTATTTAGTACTTCTATGACTAACTCTGGTATGATCCATCAGTCCTTTTGTGCCCGCACTCCACAACAAAATGGGGTTGTAGAGTATAAAAACAGACATATTCTTAAAGTCATTCGTACCCTATTGTATCAAATGAATGTCCCTAAAGTTTTGGGGTGATGCGGTGCTCACAACTTGCTCCCTTATCAATAAAATGCCATCCTTTGTCCTTTGTGGTAAAATCCAATATTCAGTTATCTTCTCTAAGGCTCCTTCCTTCCTTCCTTCTCATATATTCGGTTGTGTGTCCTTTGTCCATCAGTTAACTCCAAGAATGGATAAGTTGGATCCTCGTGCTATCAAATGTATCTTTTTTTGGCTATTCCTATACTCAAAAAGGATATCAATGTTATAGTCCTACTTTACATCGATTTTTTGATTCGGCTGATGTCACCTTCTTTGAGTCTACACTATACCACTTTGATTCCTTGAGTTTTGTTGACGTTAATGAGTCTCTTCCTCTACCTTGCCTTCCAGATCCAAACCTTGTATCTGTGCTCAATTCTCTTACATCTTCATCGAGTCCTTCTCATTGCTTGGATCATCCCAATTTGCAGTATACACACAATGACTCAAGGGGTAAGTGCCCCCTCTAGCTTCTCCTACTATGCCTCTACCCTCGTTGGATGATCTTATTTCCCATGCCGTTGATCCTTGTATAGTTGTTCGAAACGGTAAACACACTTGTACCCAACATCTGATTTCTAATTGTGTTTGTAATGATTTCTTGTCACCCTATTATTACTGTTTTGTTAGTACTCTGTCTTCCATTGCTCTTCCAAAATCTATTTTTAAAGCTCTATCCCATTCTAGGTGGAGGACAACAATGGTTGAAGAGATGCGTGCACTACATGATAATGATACTTGGGATTTGGTATCTTCCTTCTGATAAGTCTGTGGTTGGTTATTGTTGGGTGTACACTGTGAAAGTTATTGCTAAGGGGTATACTTGGGTGTATGGTTTGGATTATCCAAACACATTCTTTCTGGTCGCTAAACTTGCCCTAGTACATTTGTTCATTTCTTTGGCCACCACTTGTCATTGGCCTCTACATCAGTAGGATGTGAAGAATGCTTTCCTACATGGTGATTTTCATGAGGAGGTATATATGGAGCAACCACTTGGGTTTGTTGCTCAGGGGGAGTCGGGCTCAGATACGGGTGATTTGTTTCCCAACCCAAGTCGGTATAGGAGACTTGTTGGAGAGTTGAATTATCTCACAGTCACCCGACTAGATATATCCTTCGCAACAAGTGTTGTGAGTCAGTTTCTCGATTCCCCGAGAACAAGTCACTGGGGTGTAGTAATTTGCATTTCTCAAAGAGGCACCAGGGAGAGGTCTCTTATATCAGGATTGGAGTCACACTCATATTTAGGGATATACAGATGCAGATTGGGCCAGGTCACCTTCCCACCGAAGATCTGCAACCAGGTATTGTATCTTTGTCGGTGGTAATTTTGTGTCTTGGAAAAGTAAGAAACAAATTGTGGTGGCTAGGTCAAGTGCTGAGTTAGAATACGAGGCTATGACGCACACTACATGTGAACTTGTTTGGATGAAGAACATGTTGAAAGAACTATGTTTTCCACATTCTCAACCTATGGAGTTGATGTGTGATAATCGAGCTGCTATTCATATTGCCTCTAACCCCTCTCTTCCATGAGCGGACAAAGCACATTGAAGTTGATTGCCATTTTAGTCGAGAGAAACTTGCACAGAAGTTCATTACAATCACTCATGTGAAGTCTGAGTTTCAGCTTGCTGATTTGTTTGCTAAAGCCTTTGGAGGTGCTCGTGTGAAATTCATTTGTAACAAACTAGGAGCATGTGATGTATATGCTCCAACTTGAGGGGGAGTGTTGATGGTTATTTAGTCATTTAACATTATTTTTAATTGTCAGAGTTTGGTTTATAACAAGTTAGTAAGGGTGTTATGGTCATTCCTATTGTACTTGACATATATTATAATAAGAGGGAGAGACCTATCATTGAGTTTAGGTCTTCCATTTTACCTAATTAGTCAACAGTAGGATTGGTTGAAATACTAAAGTTGGGGGTGGGGGCAGGGGCAGGGGCAGGGGCGGGAGCAGGGGTAGAGGGAGTATTTCTCATGCTAATTGTTGGAACTTTAATTTTGCAAATATGTTCTACTTTCCTTTCTCTGATTCACTATTGGGTGGGATGGTTCTAGAGTGATTTTTGGGAGGATGTATGGATAGGGGGATAGGCCCTTTTGTGATACTTCCTCCCATTTATATAATATTTCTAAGATCGATATGATCGTATTTTACATTTCTATTGTCAAGATGACAATGTTCTTTTTGGGGATTTTAATTTATTTTTCGTAATCTGAGTAATAGGGAAGTGGATGATTTTGATTCCTTGAGTTCAATTCTTGATTCTTATTAGTCTTATATTTCTTGTCAATCTTTTTATGCTTACATTGTTAAGACTCCCCAATCGTTGTCCTTCCTCGTGAATGGTTTTATATTGAAAGGCCAACGTACCTTTTTGTGATCAACACTTTTATTTGGTGCATGATTTTGAATAATGGAAATACTAATGACTGTTATAGAGTACGTGGCCTATTAAGGCTTTTCCAACTGATCATTATGTGTAGTGTAAACAGAGTAGTGAGACAACAGCCCCCTTTCATGCGTTGTTATTTTACCTGGAGAATATGGAATTATCTTTTTGACATTGTTGGGAAGAATGCTGGGTTAGTCTGAGCACTACAGAAGTGTTGTTTCTAATTGAATTCCGAGGTTTTGGTGTAAAGATGCGAGAATTTTATGGGTTTGTGCTTTAATGGCCATGTTCTTGGGGTCAAATCCTCAAGGATTTCATTTTCTCATATTCAAAGTGATCTGTGCTCTTTCTTATATTGATTTCTTTATGACTTATGATGAGCTCTTTTGTACTTATGTTTTTCAATTTTTTTTTGCATAGACTTCTGGTCCTATGCTTTGTACACTTTAAACTCAATTCGCACTTTAATAAAATTTTCTTTTCTTTGTGTATGTGTTGTATAATCTCCTCCTAGATGAGGAATAGGGTTTCCAGACTGGCCCTGTTGTCCACAATTGACTATCGCCTCCATTCTCTTCCACCTATTAAAGATTCAGCATTGAGTGCAGTTTAAGTGAAGGGGGATATGGTGAACATAAGTGGACCCGAGGCAACTCAACACTCTCAAGGATCCAAACATATGCGATATTGGGTGACAGGTGCAGCTCATAATGGAATGACCCAACATTAATGCTCACAGTATTTTCACGACCGTCAAGAATCATATAATACTGGAACTTCCATAGTCTCTCCAGTAAAACATCAGTAGCATACAAGTCACAAACATAATAATGTAATTGGACAGTAACTCTGCTCTACACTGAATGCACATCCAAACATGAGCAGTTGGGGAAACACTATCAGCAAACCCTATTTAGTAACTGGTACTTGCATCAAGTGGGTTCTAAATGGACGCAAACCCAATTGCCAAACAACATGATTCAGTGTCAAATTAATTTTGGCCCTGGTGACAAGGGTGTGCATAGACTACTGAACTCCTGAGCAGGCATCTGTTTCAGGCATGCTGAAAATTGGTCAACTTAGGAGATGACCTTAGGCAGGGTTCTTTGCACCCTAGCAAATGTACAATGCATGCTTGTACAGTAGGTTACTGCTCACCATCCGATGCCACTTCCTCACAATTAGATGTTTCTTTTTGGGGCACTGACAGTACAATTGAACCTACTCTCCAAATTCATAGCCCTCCAACTAGGGTTTATTAGATCTCTTTGACACAATAGCTTGGGTGGAGTTGGGGTAGCCATAGTCTTAGACTCAGCATGATTGCCCATGTATAGAATTTTCTTTTCTGTGTCATTTGTGTAGGATGCAGTTTGATTTGTGGAAATGAAGTGTTGACTGTTGAGTTCTTTTATCCTCATTCTGTATCTCAGCCCACCAATTTGTTGGTTGCTTTGGTACCTAGTGATGAGCTTGTGTGTAACTCTTATGTGCATGTGTCAATGTCTTTCCTATGTTGGGTGAGAGAGTAGAGTCTAGAATAGACCTCCATAGTCCAAGTGCACAGTTGATGGACCATATTTTCCATCATTTTGTTCCTACTACTTATGGGCCATACCAAATGGTTCTGACATTGTGACTTTATATTCTGCCACCGTGTGCTAGCCAGATCCTTTAAGACAAGGATAGCTACTTTTTCTTTGTCTTAATTTATAACACACCAGTAAATGAAAATATTGCCCAGTTGGAAGTCATACAGGACTTCAGGCTTATGCTTCCTATCGAAATGAAGTAAAGTGTCTTTAATACCATAGTCAGATTGGAAGTATGCTGTGAGTTACCTAGATGGAACTCTGGAGTTCGTTCGATTGTGACTGGTAGAGTTGGAAGTAGCACTTGCACCCATAAGCCCCTTCTCCTTTACTAATATATGTAAGCAAGCCGCTACTGTAGGCAGTTTGCCACTGAGGTCTATGACATCTCTGAGTCTATGATGATCTGCAACAATCCTGCAAAGGTCTGAGATTTCCTTCTTGTGCTGTTGATCAGCCATGCTATTCCTTTCTTCAAGGACATGCATGTGATCTCTCCAATGTTTCTAGTTGGTAACACCCCTTTGAACTTGTTCAGACTGATCCTTGGTTCGCCATGATTCGGTGATTTTTTTTTTTGTCTGGGTCTCTTATGTCGACCCGGTTTAGATCAGTCCAGCATGGGCAGTTAAGGACTGGACTTATGGTTTAAGAGTGGAATTGATTGTTTGGCGTTA
Organism: Malania oleifera; assembly: GCF_029873635.1. Classification (NCBI taxonomy): domain Eukaryota; kingdom Viridiplantae; phylum Streptophyta; class Magnoliopsida; order Santalales; family Ximeniaceae; genus Malania; species Malania oleifera. The sequence continues at coordinate 3,647,887 of NC_080423.1, forward strand.
ACCCATTACTTCAATTAGATCTCCACCTGAAGATGGGGCTGCATTTCTTCTTCTCTTCCAAATCTTCAAATCTCCAATGGCAGTGGCATGAGAGCAGGACTGGTGGGATGGAAGCAAGTGCAGCAATGACAACGGCAAGGTTGTTGATGGGTGGTTAATGATATCGATGTGAGATAAAAGCCAGAGATGTCTTGTCTTTGATTATGGTGACAAAGGGAACAGTGACAACAAAGGAGGCCTTCCATGGTTGGGGGGGTAAAAAAGAAAAGCAAATTGAGGCTCTTGATGAAGCTTCAATATCATTGCACCTTTGAAGCCACTCAGGCTGTGGCTGCAATTGGTAAATGGGAGATTTAGTGACTGAGAATGGCGTTGGGAGGTGTTGTGATGGCTATCCTCGTGCAATCATGAGGCAACGATGCCAGGTAAAGGCTATGATGACACTGAGCACTGATATTGACGACTTCAAGTCCATAGCAGGAAGATAAAGAGGTTTGGGTTACTGCTTTGCTTCTTAACACAGCAAGTATCTGATAGCAGGCAGAAGAGGCAGATGAGATGACATCTAAAATTCTGACTAGAATGCTGCAACCATGGTGGAGGTGGTTGTGTCAAATGGTGGTGTAATGTTGGCAGTGATGGTTCCCTTGGGGATGGTGAAGTGATGGTGCCAGAACAATGTGAAAGTGAGCTAAAATTCTCTTTGATACTGATTGATGCAGATGTGCACCGCATGGGTAAAGCCTTAAATTGAAACACTTAATTTATTGCAAAAAAGAATCACTAATGTGTTTACTACCTTTATAGATAGAGAGTACTTTACTAAAATTAAGAGGACATACTTGCTTAAAATGAGTAAGTGGAAATAAAAATAAAATAAAATAAATAAAATTAAAATCTCCTTTTGAATGGGGAATAGGAAAATTTAAATCTCCTCCTGAATGGGGAATAGCGCTTTTGGGCTGGCCCTCTTCACAATGAACTGTCCTCTCTTTCATCAAATACCAATATAACAACATCCGAAGTAGGATAGTTTACCAAATTGAAGATAAATGCAGACTGTTAATGCTTGATATACGTTGTTGGTCCACAATCTAACAGGTTATGTTTTTAGATGAGGTCGCAATCTAACACAAACAAGAAGAATTGAATCAAAAGCCTCCAGGAAACTGTGGCTTTGATACCAAGTCAAGTCACTGCTTAGTTTAAAAGCCTCTATTTGGTTTCATTTTTTTGGTATAAAGCATCTTTGCTTTGTTGCCACAATGCTTTAATAAAATTCATTTGGTCAGAGATTAAGTCATTACATACACGTTTTTTTTTTAATCAAATATTTATAAAATTATAATACAATTGCCATTTGGCATACAATGATATAGGATGTGAAATTGAGATACTTGCGAGTGCCACAGGAGACATTTGGCGTTTGCTCTTAACCTACCATGTTGTCACGGTCCGCCTTTTTCACACCGTTGTGAAGGGCCGTGCGGCGCTAGCTAAAGCACTCTTGCTTAATTAGCCAGCCTTTTGTCTACCAACATTCATCCACGAAGCACTTTCATTAACATTCAATCAGATAGCAGCGGAAATAATAATCAATTCATGAAAGCCGTGGCAACCAAGCAGTATATATTGAAGCAAACGTAATTCATTAACAAATCCTCCGTTGACATGTTGTACTTAGCGAGGGAGGCAAGTAGGCTAAGCACGTTGACAATTGCTAGTGAGTTTTACAATGATTGATGAACACTCACCCTCCCCTAAAGAGCTTTCTAGGCCATTCTCACTTTAGCACTAGGAAACATCAAAGTGACCGAGGAGTCATACTGCCTTATTTGGCTTACAATGAAATAAATACTAGAAAATAACCCTACACTAGTATTTACATGATGGAAACCCATCCCAAACACACGAGATAAGCGGTTATAGGCAAGCATAATGCCCTGAACAAGCTTAGCCCGTGACATTCTCCCCCACTTATGCGGTCGACGTCCTCATAGACTTTTGGCGATAGGTACACTTCAACTTTGTCCACGAATGGCTTCAAATCTTCCGCAGAAATCTAGCTAATTTCTTTATCATCAAGGCACTTCTACTTCACTAGGAACTTCTGCCGCTTCTTCCTTGAGGATAGGAACTTTCTGTCTGCAAGGATCTCTTCAACATCATGTCTGTCAGGTTGCACTGTCTTCAACTCTGCGCTGTTTGACTGACTTCTGCTCTGGTCGTTGGTGTTGGCGTTGAATGGCTTGAGGCAATTGACATGAAATTGCGGTCTTCTCTCCTGATCTGCCCACTTCTTCATCTGCTTGGAAGCTTTCTCCAGATAGGCTTGGGCAAACTCTGCATTCTTTCTCCCTTCGCTGGTGAAGATGTACGCCCTGGGACTCTTTTTGTCTGTGCGGCTCGCCCACTGTGTGAGGTAACAGTGGCAGCTGGCCTGTAACAAGCTCAAAAGGGCTCTTTTTGGTTGTTGAGCGCCTTTGGGCGTTGCCACAAAATGGAGCCACATGAAGTAGTTGCAAGCCATTCTTCTGGTTGTCATTGACACAATGGCGCAAGTACTCATCTAGTAGCTCTCTGAATCTCTTCATCTGTTCGTCTGTCTGTCGATGATAACTCGAAGAGATGTCAAGGTGTGACCTGAATATCCTGAAAAACTCTGTTAAGAAGTTGTCAGTGAACATTAAATCTTGGTCACAAGTAATAACTTGGGGAAAACCCCAATGTTTCACAACAGTCACAAGGAACAATTGTGTCGTCCCCTCTGCCGAACAGTACTTTGGTGCGGCCATGAAAGTACCATACTTCTTCCGCTCCCCCTTGTCTTGTTGGCAAGTGAGACAAGTTTTGGTATAATTAACCACATCATCCCGCGTGTGCGGCCAATAATACCTCCCCAGTAGTCCTGTCATTGGAGTCATTCTCCGCGAATACCCCTTAACGAACTTCCTGTAGAAACTAGTAAGGCCAAGAAAGGAACGCAACTCCTTCACTGTCGTGGGGATCTTCCGTTCTTGAATCATCCTTACCTTCTCCATACCCCTCTGGATACGACCTTGTTCAACGACTTGACCAAGGAATTTGTTGCTCCGCCGAGCGAAAGAGAAATTCTCCTTCTTCACATTCAGACTGTTTCCCTTCAGCCTGTCGAACACCTTCCGTAGATGCTCTTCATGTTTCCTCTGAAACGACACCGATGCTCCCAACGGTGTTTTGGAAGGGTGAACACATCCCGCTTCCACTTCATCAAGTTGCTTCCCCAACTCTACTATCTCAAGAGGCGCAATCCGACATGGCCCTTTAGCAAGTGGTTTCACTCCTGATAACAACTCGATCTCTTGCTCCACAGTCCGTCGTGAAGGCAAATTGTGAGGCAGCTTATCTGGCAACACCTCCTTATCCTCATCCAACACCGCTTGGATGGTCGTAGGCTCCAGCTCTTGGCCTACTTCTTTGTCTACCACCACCATGGCTAGACGTGTCTGCTCACCCTTACCCAATCCTTCATTGAGTTGAATGGCTGAAAGGGACTTCCCTTCGTATCCTTTCGTTGCAACGACTTGCACCATGCACGAGTGATCTCCCATCAGACACAGGGAACCAGCCGAAGGCATCAGCACTGCCCTCGTCCCCATTAGGAACTCCATTCCTAGAATGACTGGATAGTCATCCAATGGCACCGCTGTGAAATTCGCATGACCTTCCCACTGTCCAAGCTTTATAGCCACTTGCTTGGCTACTCCCAGAGTAGGCTGGGCTACAGAGTTAACTGCTTTCATGCGTCCTGTATCCTTCTCTAAGGATAAGTTGAGTCTCCCTGCTTCCAACTGCGAAACAAAATTATGAGTAGCTCCCGTATCCATCATAGCGCGAGTACTCTTCCCATTTATCCTCAAGTCCACAAACATTAACCCTTTTGCTCGTGTAACTTTCGGTGTTTTTGCCTGCTTTTCCAATGCGTTCACCAACCGCACTGAACCCACCCTCGGGGCATCATCCTCTTCCCCATCGTCTTCCACTGCCTGTTCTACAATGGAAGCTTGTAAGGCATTAAGTGATGCTTTGTGAGGGCACTCAAAAATTCTATGAGGACCTCGACACAAGAAACACTCAATTTTACTCTTCCCCTTTCCATTGGGTGTGTTGAACCCTTGAGACGACGAAGCTTCCTGTGAGGTTGATGATTTAGAGTCGGCTCCCCCACTCTTGGGTTTGCCATTCTTGAAAGACTTTCCACTGTTTCCCTCTCCGCCAAACCGTTTGGACGAAGCGGTCTCATCACTAGCGTAGTCTGTTAAGCGCTCTGCAGCCGCTTGTGCAGTTGACAAGTCTTGAACCCTTTGCCTATGAAATTCAGTTCTTGCCCACGGTTTCATCCCCTCAAGAAAATAGAACAACTTGTCCTTCTCCGACATATCCCGAATATCCAACATTAAAGCAGAAAATTGTTTCACATATTCACTGATTGACCCCGTATGCTTGAGATCTCTCAGTTTTCTCCTTGCATTATACTCAACGTTCTCAGGAAAGAATTGGGCCTTGAGCTCTCTCCTCAAGTCTGCCCAACTATCAATCACATAGTTTCCATTTTCAATTTCTCTGTACTTGGTACGCCACCACAGTTTGGCATCACCAACCAAGTACATGGTTGCAGTATCCACCTTTGCCTGTTCTGAGGCCATCCTCACAACGCGAAAGTACTGCTCAACATCAAACAAGAAGTTCTCTAACTCCTTGGCATCTCGGGCACCCCCATACGTCCTGGGTTCTGGCACCTTGGTCTTGCTAACTCCCGGAGTGTTGGAGTTCCCCATAGCAAGAACCATCACATTTACCTTTGCATCCAGATCTGCCATCCGGGCTTGCAAAGTTTCCACAGTGTGGCGAAAGTCCTCTGACATGTCGCCTATCAAAGCTGCTTGATGTTTTTGTGATCCCCTCACTTCATCAACAAGTTCTCTCATCTGGGCCACCTCCGCGGCCATAGTGTTGGTTGTTTCCTTAACCTGTGCTTCCAGCACGCTGATCCTCTCAGCAGTGTTTGGTGCCATGGTCACTTACCAAAGCTTCCCAAATCCAACAACGAAGGCAATCGAATACACGTAGCAACTCAACCTTGGGCTCTCACCAAGTGTCACCGACTTGGGCTCTGATACCAAATGTCACGGTCCGCCTTTTTCACACCGTTGTGAAGGGCCGTGCGGCGCTAGCTAAAGCACTCTTGCTTAACTAGCCAACCTTTTGTTTACCAACATTCATCCATGAAGCACTTTCATTAACATTCAATCAGATAGCAGCGGAAATAATAATCAATTCATGAAAGCCGTGGCAACCAAGCAGTAAATATTGAAGCAAACGTAATTCATTAACAAATCCTCCGTTGACATGTTGTACTTAGCGAGGGAGGCAAGTAGGCTAAGCACGTTGACAATTTCTAGTGAGTTTTACAATGATTGATGAACACTCACCCTCCCCTAAAGAGCTTTCTAGGCCATTCTCACTCTAGCACTAGGAAACATCAAAGTGACCGAGGAGTCATACTGCCTTATTTGGCTTACAATGAAATAAATACTAGAAAATAACCCTACACTAGTATTTACATGATGGAAACCCATCCCAAACACACGAGATAAGCGGTCATAGGCAAGCATAATGCCCTGAACAAGCTTAGCCCGTGACACATGTGGCTACACAATCCATATGTAGTTTATGCATGGAGGAACAAAGCTTTAAGTAGTTGGAAAAAATGTGCCCTTGTGTAAAGATATTCCCCAAAACTCTCTTAAAAATAATAAAAATCTTCCTAAAGTCTCCCTATAAAATCTACTGATTTGAAAAAAAAATGATTTTTTTTATTTATAATTTTCAAACCTTGATATACAACGCGCAATTATTTGGTGATTTCTTCCCAAATTATTAGGTGATTTCTAGTCTTTTATCATAGTTTCTCTTTTTTTTTTTGTTTGTTTGTTTCATTTTATTTTATTTTTCATTGATTTGGGCATCAAATATTTCTAAATATTGAACTTATTAAGGTTTAATTATAATTTATACCAGTAAATTGTTATTTCATGAGGATAAATAGTCTTATGACGATTGAGGGTAGTATGGTAATGAACTGTTATTTGAACCAAGGAAAAAGGCATTCAAGCAGGTTAGCAGGTTTTTCCTTCAGTTATAGAAACATAGCCAAATTGGTTTCTAGGTTTTAGTTCTCTGCTTCTGGTTTTTAATTTCTGTTTTCGTTTCTAAATATTTTGGCAATGATACCGAGCGACACTTGGAACAACCTTCCTTCATGCACAAAATGTTTGAAGCTGTTAAGAGAGAGCCTCTCCATAACTTGCTTCCATCTTCATGTTGATTCTGTTGTAATATCCATCTAGATTTGGAATTGTTTTTCTGTAGACATGTTTGAAGGTTTTCTTGTTGCGTGGACATGTCATCAGTTTCTCTCATTGTGGCAAGTATACTCTATGATGCATCTGTTTTGTAAGAATACCTGAAATGTGTTGGTGAGATATTATTTTTTTCCCGAAGGCTGAGAGTAGCTCTGGTGCTGTTAATGATGTGGCTAACACAATGATGCAAAAATTTTGGGATTCTGCGCTTGCCTTAGAGCCACCAGATGATTATGACAACCACAGGTTTATTCTTTCTACCGTACTTGTGCTCATATCTTGGTCATTAGTTAGTTTATTTTGCTAATGCTACAGTTTGTCCACAGTGAAATGTCTGGATTAATGACATCAGATGGGACAGAAACTGGGAAGTCTATGTATCCATCTCTTGGCCTTGGGAATTCATTTGCCTTCAAATTTGAAGATCTGAAGGGTCGTGTGCATCGATTTAATTGTGGTGAGTATTTATCCCAAGACAAAATCTATGCAAGAGCCTGTGATTGTAATGTTATTGTTATGCTGATTTATTCTGTCTGATCATCTTTTCTGGAGTCACCTCAAGAAATTGAGGCAAAATGTCCCCATTCTGTTGTTTCCTGTGCAAGATTTCTCTCTCTCTCTCTGTTCCGTCTTTCTGGTTTTCTTCTTGTAATTTTTTTTTTTTTGAGTTTTTCGGGGTTCCGGAGACCACTGGTTGGGGGTTGTGCATGAAGATGGTGAATATTTTCTTGGTTGGGGATGGTAGTGGCTGTAGCAATGGTGATTTTGGGGGTTTGCTGGCTGTGGAGTTCTGTTGGTGTTTGCTATGGTAGAATGGTGTTTTAGCTTGGGGATTCTGATGAATGATGTAGTAGTATGTGGTAGGGAGTTGGTCAGGATGGGTGTTTGTGCTTCTGAAGGTGGACTTTTGGTGTTTTTAATGGTGTATTCTTTGCAATCATGTAGTTACTTCGTGACCGTGTGACATTTGTGGTATTTATGGTCATATAGTGATCATTGCGGTGGTTCTCCAGGTTGGAACAAAGCATTTGTTTTTGCTCACTATTGGTGTTTTATGGTGGTAGTGGTATTGGTGCTTGGTGGTGTTTGAAGATCATGATGTCTGGTGATGGGCAGGGGCAGGAATATTCCTAAAGCAGGTATGCTTATGAAATGCTATTGTAGTGCAATCAAAAGTAACGTTTTTTTCCTCGTCTGTCCTTCTCTCTCTCTCATTAGGCACTGAAAATTTAGATGAGCTGTTATCTGCTGTCATGCATAGGATAAGTGCTGCTGATGATCAAGATCGTCCCCATCTGTTGGTAAGTCAGTGAGCTTGATTGTGACATAGTTAATTGTCCTTTTTTTTCCATAGAGTTTCATTTTTGTCCACCTTTTTTTTTTTTCGTAGTATGAGGATGATGAAGGTGATAAAATTCTACTTGGAAATGATGCTGATCTTATTGCTGCTGTCAGTCATGCCAGATCCATAGGACGGAAGGTAATGCTTTGTTGCTCGTACAGGAATTGTTATACTTGCCTACTTGTAGACTTCCCTTTTGTTTTTGGTAGAAATTTTTCAGAAAGCTTCATTCTTCTCGAATGAATCTTTTTTCTGTTTGTTCTGAAACTTCTCCTACTCTAGTCTTCTTTAAACCAACAGGTTATTGGAGCTTTAACATCATCTTGTTTGAGTAAAATGTAATCACTTTTGTTGTAGTTGTATAGGTTTCTTAAAAATCATTTTGAGACTGATGAATTTGCTTTACCTATAATGGTGTTTTGGAAGTGGGAACATCAAGGTGATAAGGTAGATCAAAATTTGGGGCCAGTTAGGTGAAGTTTTATAAAAACATGGATCACTATGGAAAGCCAATTGACATGGTTCATCAAAATTTGGCATTGCCTATCAGCAATAATGTGTGCACTAACTTCTTGCACGATATTGTATTGCATTGCTAAGTTTTTGCCTTGATCGGAAACCACAGGTGAGCACACAATTTTTGAACATTATTGCATAACCTGTGCATTGTTTGATTACAATTTTGGAGTGCTTTTCTTAATTTCCAAATCAAAAGCTAATTTGATTTGTGCTTTTAAAAAGTAGAAAAAGCACTTTGAAGCATGGAACTTAAAATTATATGATTTGAATTGTACCATGCAATTTGATTCACTTGCCTATAGATTTGAATCTTCTGATATGCTATTTGAATCTTATGAATCATGATTCAATAAGCAGTCAAATCCAAAATGGACCAAATAGATCCGATTGGTTTGCAATTCAACCGAAGTTTTCAAAAATCCGTAAAATTCAAAAGTCTTTATACAAAGACCATAAAAATATTTTCCTTGGGCCTTTCAAATAAAAAAATTAAAAAAATGCTTCTACTTTAATGTCGCTTTGGTATTGTTTTAAAATTTTTTAGGTTACCCTAACTTTTTGTTTATGATTTTGACAATTCCATAAAGTCCCCATTGTTCCGTTCTCCTCAATAATAGTTTCTTTGGAAGCTAGAAGTGTTTGGATAGTTTTTAATGTTTTGAGAATATGGTTTTTATTCATGCATAGGTCTTTATATGTCTATCAGGGCACATGATTATTTGGTTTTCATTAATATATTTCATTTTTAATGTAATTCTTCTGTTTTAGATGTATATGTGCAACAAGTTTTTAAAATTTGTTCTGAATCTTACCATTTGATTTGATTCGATTTGAATCGAGTCTCGATTCACAAATTGAAGATTTTCACAATTCATGATTCAAATCCAATTTGGCAACCATATTAAAAGACATAAATAACGTTTGATACTCCCCCTCAACCTAGAGCATAAATGTCATATGCTCCTCGCTTGTTACAAATAAATCTAACACGAACACCCCCTAACGCTTTGACAAACAAATCAGCAAGATGCATATTCGAATTAAAAGATAAACGGTAGTAATAAGATTCTGCACTAGTTTCTCCCGAACAAAAGTGGCAATCAACATCAATGTGCTTCATCCACTAATGAAAGATTGGGTTTGAGGCAATATGAAGAGCAACTTGATTGTTACACATCAACTTCATAGGTTGAGAATGAGAAATACCCAATTCTTTCAACATGTTCTTCAACCAAACAAGTTTACAAGCAATGTGAGCCATAGCTCTATATTTTGATTTAGCACTTGACCTAATCACGCCAATTTGTTCTTACTCTTTTAAGAAACTAAATTACCACCAACCAAGATACAATACGGTTGCGGATCTACAATCAGAAGGCAATCCAGCCCAACCTGCATATGTATATCCATGGATATAAGTGTGACTCTAATCATGATACAAAAGACCTCTCCCAAGTGCACTTTTGAGATATCTCAAGATGTGAATTACTGCGTCCCAATGACTTGTCTTTGGAGAATCTAGAAATAGACTCACAACACTTGTTGCAAAAGATATATCTGACCGAGTGATTGTGAGATAATTCAACTTTCCAAAGAGTCTCCGGTGTTGTGCAGGATTAGGTAGCAAATCACCCATATCCGATATTAACTTGCTATTAGGATCCATGGGTGTATCAACCAGTTTAGATCCCAACAATCCAATTTCATCCAACAAACCAAGAACATACTTCCTCCGTGACAACAAATCCCATACGAGATTTAGATACTTCTATACCCAAGACATATTTTAACGGTCCCAAATATTCGGTTTGAAACTTAGTTTGTAGAAAAAGTGTGAGACTCTTAATACCTTTATCATCCACATAAACAACAAGAAGGGTCCTACCCGATGAAGTACGATGATAAAACACAGAATGATCCACAACACATGGTTGAAGACCAAACTCAAATACTACAACACTGAAATGACCAAATCATGCTCTAGGAGACTGTTTTAAACCATATAGAGCCTTCTTGAGCCGACATACTAAGCCTGATCCCCCCTGAGCAACAAACCTAGGTGGTTGCTCCATATAAACGTCCTCCTCAAGGTCACCATGCAAGAAAGCATTCTTCACATCTAACTGATGTAGAGTTCAGTGACAAGTAGTAGCCAAGGAGATGAACATACGTATTGATGTAAGTTTGGCAATCGGAGAAAAAGTATCAGAATAATCTAGACCATACACCTGAGTGTATCTCTCAGCAACAAGATGGGTAGGGGTGGCAAAACAGTCGAAAACCGATGGGTGACCCGTGACCCACTAGTTTAAACTGGGTTTGATACAAGATGACCCATTTATAAATGGGTCAACCCGTACCTGACTTGTTTATTAAACGGGTTAAGTGGATTCAGGTTGGGTACCCGCCGGGTGACCCATTTAACTTATTATATATACAATGAAATGAAACCCTAGTCCCCATCTGATTGCCATCTCCCGAATCCCCGATTCTCCCTTGCTCCCTCAGCCTCACTGCCTTAAGACCCTCACCGCCTCACGCACGGCCTCACGGGCGACTAGGTGAGAAGTGGCACTGCAGCAGTCGACACTGGCAGAAGCCTCACTCCAACACTCCTTGCTACGCAGCTACGGTGCTACCTAGACAGCGTCACGGCAGACACCCAGATCTGGCAGATCAGATCTCATTCTCACCTACACAGGCACGCAGTCGTCGGCCGTCGCAGGCTCACAGCTGCAGTACTTCCCAGGTGGCCACGCTACTCTCCACACAGCCACGCCAGATTTGAGATCTCTCCATTCCCCTGCGGTAGGGCACCCAGTCGCAGTGTTGGTTTGTATTCCACGCTGCCACGCCAGATCCGGCAGTTCTGGTTTGTTCCCACCATATCTTCCCTTATCAAAACCCAAACTCATTTCATTTAACATGAACTTTTTCAGAAATCTCTATCTTCACCAGCATTTTTCGAAATTCTGCCTTCACTCTTTGGTTTTTACATTGTTAAAGAATAGCCTTGTTAGTTTTTTTGAAATTCGAAACACAAGATTTCTTATTGAATAAATGCAAGGGAGACGAGCAAAAAAGAACAATCTAGGGACCCCCAATCTGTCAAGTAATAATAGTAATAATTGTGAGTGTAATAAGCTTTTTAAGTTTATTAATAGGAATTTCTATTTTATGTTTTTATATTTAGATATTAATAAATAAAATGAAGGAGTGTTTTTTTTTTTTTATTATGTCATTTTATATGAAATATTTAAAATTTTTAAAATAAATAAATTATATTTTTAAACAGGTGACCCATTTATTAAACGAGTGGTTTGGGTTTAGCTATTAATCACCCGTTAATAAATGGGTCAACTCGAATCTGAACCCGTTTAACCCCGACCCATTTATGACCCGCCCGAACCCAGCCTTTTAACCTGTTTTGCCACCCCTAAAGACGGGCCTTTAGACAAGCCCCAAAACCATTAGAGTTGACTTTCACAGTGTAAACCTAGCGATGACCAACCACAGACTTGTTAGGAGGAAGAGGTACTAAGTCCTATGTACCATTGTCATGTAAAGCATTCATATTTTCAACCATAGCATCCCTCCACCTAGAATGGGATAAGGCTTCCGAAATAGATTTAGGAAGGGTAGTAGATGATAGAGCAGTAATAAAACAATAATAGGAGGGTGATAAGGAGTCATAACAAACATAGTTGGAAATGGGATGTTGAGTACATGTGCGTTTACATTATCGAACAACAATAGGAGGATCAACATCATGGGAAGTATGATCATCAAATGAGGAAACCAAAGGCATGGTAGTAGAAGCTAGAGGGGATTCTCTTCCTTGGAGTCGCCGCCGTGAATTCACCTACAAATTAAGATGATCAAAACGATGGGAAGGGCTACTACATGGAGACTCAGATGGTTGGCTGGGCAGGGACAGCAAAGTAGACTTTAGAAGATTAGGCAAGGAAGAGACTCATTAAGCACAAAATCACTCAGTGACTAGGTGTAGTTGGTGTAGACTGAAAGAGGGTAACATCGGCAGAATTAAAGAAATGATGCAGCACAAAACTATAACAACGATATCCCATTTGAGTATATGTGTAGCCCAAAAAGACACATTTTATACTATGAGGATCTAGCTTATCCACTCTAGGAGTTAGTTGAAGAACAAAAGACACACCCAAATATACGAGAAGGGAGAGAAAATAAAGGTGAATTAGGAAAGAGAATACAGTAAGTACAACGTCACTCCAAAACACTTTAGGTACATGCATTTGATAAAATAAGGTGCAAGTGATTTCAAGAAGTTGTCTATTTTTCCTCTTTGCAACCCCATTTTGTTTAGGAGTGTGGGCATAGGATGATTGATGAACAATACCAAACTGAGTCATATAAATAGTGAATTGTGCACTGAAATACTCTTTAGCATTGTCACTTCGAAGTATTCAAACTGGCAAACCAAATTGAGTATTTATTTTAGAAAAAGGCACCAAATACATGAAACAACTTTGGATCTTTTATTAAATATAACCAAGTCATTCTTGAATAATCATCTACAAAGGTTATAAAGTACCGAAAACCCAACATGGACACAACCCTACTAGGAACCAAACATCAGAATGAACTAAAATAAAAGGGCTTGCAGCCCATTTATTGACTTGAGAAGCGAAAGGAACAAGATGGTGCTTTCCCATTTGGCGAGACACAATCGAGACAAGACACATAACTCAAACTAGGAACAAAGCATTTTAACTCTCCCAATGAAGGATGACCCAAGGCGACAATGAATTTGAGAAGGTGCGGAAGCGGTAGTGCAGGCGGTAGAGGGAGATTGTGGCTCAAAGTGATAGAGTTCACCAGCTTCACGCTCTCTGCCAATTGTCTTCCTTGTCTTCAAATCTTGAATAACCATAGAATCAAGAAAGAATGTCGCTGAAGAATTCATGGAAGAATGTCACTGAACAATTCATGGATTTAGTAATTTTGCTAATGGACACAAGTTTGAAAGAAAATTTGGGAATATATAAAATCAAAGGAAGAGAAATAGAAAAAGTGAGATTTACAGTCCCAATTCCCTTAATTGCAGTGATGATCCATCTACAAACACAGGGTAAATTTGTAGGGCATCAAAGAGTGGCGAAGAAGCTAGGTATACTTGTGATATGATTGGTGGTAGTGGAGTCTAGACCTAAGGACTTGGACGAGAAGTACTGGATGACGGACATTCTGTGGGATTACCTATTTGGGCAAGAGATGCAATGGGAAGAGAAGCTTGTTGTGATGCTTGATACTGCTGGAATTTGGAGTACTCTTCCTCTGACATGGATACAGTACAGTCCCCCTCACTCGGCCCCAAAGGTGAGGAGTTGGTGGTGGCTGCATTGGCTGCTCCTAAAGGTGTGATGTTGGTGGTGGCTGCATTGGTAACATGTGAAGATCTACCGTGAAGATCCCAACACTGCTCAATAGTATGATTACTCCATCCACAATGAGTGCACTTGTGAGGAGTACCTCTATCTCTCCCGTCTCTACCACTACAACCACTTGAACCACCTCAATAACTTCTGCTATTGTTTGGTAGAGAACTAGAATCACCCTATGTAGCAAAGGCTGTCCTCTCAAAGCTAGATGCAAGAGTAGGAGAGTGTGTGCTAAAGGAAGCACGAAGGACATGAGAGTAAACATTGGCAAATGATGGCAGCTCGACTTTACTAAGTATTTGGGACTGAATTGCCTCAAGCTTGGGTCTCAAGCTTGCTAGAACACGAAGAACTGTCATCTACTTTCTTTGCTTCTGCATCTCATGAACGTCGTCAGTTATAGGTTGCAAGACAGTAAGCTCCTTATGAATGCGCTTCATCTCTCCAAAATAATATGCAATACACCTATCTCCTTGTTGTAACTTAAAGTATTCTTGGGATAAATCATACATATGTGTAATCCTACTAGAGTATAGAAGTTTGGCATAATCCCAAACCTCCTTGCACGTATCTAGATGTATACACATCCGTGCAATTTGTGGCTCCGTTGAACTCCATAAGAGGGAAATGATCAAGGCATCTTGTTGAACCCATAGGTCTTTTCTCTTCTCATCAGAAGGACAGGATCAGATTGGAGATAGTGATCAAATTTTCCTAATCCTACTAAATAAACCCAAACAATTTTCGATCATTGAATATAGTTCTTTCCATCCAACTTTTGAGTCGTTATTTGTGGCAGTAATGTACGAAACAAATTTTTGGGATTCATAGATTCCATCCCAACACTCACAAATCAGCAACCACACCAACGTCAAACAAGAAGAACAATCAAAACTAATCGAGACAATCACAAACTATGTGAAGCACGGGCACAACCACAGATGAGGTGAACGACTCACTGACAAATATAGCACTACCACAACCTCACAACTGAACATACAAACTCCGCCACTGCTCCAAAAAACTCACAAAGAAGCCTTCACAAACCCTGAACAGAGATTAACGGAATACCGCGAGTGCATGGTCGAAGAAGGTTGGATTTTTGAGCAAAATACAGGCCCAATAGCTTGATAATATCGTCTAGATAAGGAATCAGAACTTGGCAGAGGAAACAAAAAAATAGAAAAAGGTGGCCAAAAATTCACTCACACGTTGGTGCATGGGGTCAGCATTCCCAGCATTTGGCTGGCGCATGGCCGCATGTGGGGGCTCCTCCCACAATGGGGTTTTGTGGGGTTAGGCTTTGGGGGATTCTTTTTTTGGGTGTATGATTGGTTTTGTGAAATAATGTGGGGTGGAGGTGAATCTGGGAAGGACAGCCACGGGAAAAGTTTTCAAGCCATGGCTGAGGGGAATAGGGTTTAGGTTGGATCATGCTCTGATACCATGTTAGGATTTGATTAAAATGAATGACCTAACTTGAAGATAGGTCTCTTCTATTTATAATACAAATTAAATACATTCTAATGACAATAGTACCCTTACTAACTCTCACTAATTAACATACTAACATACATAATAATAATAATGCTAGAAGACATAAATAACCTCTAGCAGTTCTAAACAAGGAGAATCCTTTTAATCAACACTCAGTTCACAAAATGAAGATTTTAACAATTCATAATTCAAGATAAGGCCGCGTATTATAGATCTATTGTGGTCCACCACTTCCCCAGACCCTGCATATACGGCACCAGGCTGCCCTTTGTTATTTTTTTATATGATTCAAATCCAATTTGACAACTGTGCTTCAAAGTGCTAAACAAATAGGATCCTTTTAATCAACACATGCTTTTAAAAGCAAAAGTACTTTGAAGTACTTCCTTATTCAGTTGGTTTGTTCACGCATCCTTATATTTATACTTTGAATAGTTTAAATTTTACAAAGACAATAGTGATTAGAAGTATAAGTGGTCCCCTTGTAATTGTTCATACCATTTTTTTTTTGGCAATTCTGGACAGTGTTTTGGTGATGTAATATCACCATATGGTTTATAATTATTTGAATATTAATAATCAATTTATAGAACATATGAGAGCCTTATGGATGTATTTTAATTTGTTGTGTGTTACTCGAACCCTTGCTATAAATTCCTCCATTGGCATCTCCAAGATGCATCTTGATAGACATTTTTGAAATTGAGGTCATTTACCTCTACAACAGTATCAATACGCATATTGTATTTCCATATTTTTTGTCGCTTATATTATTTGTTACCTTGAAATTTTCATCTACGATTGTAACTTTGAGCTTTGGCGATGCTCTCTTTTACTTTCGTGGCTTTTCAGGTTTTGAGGTTGCATTTGGACTTCTCTGATTTAAGCCAGCAAATAATTTCAGAATCATGTACAACCACCTTGCAGAGACCTGGATGGCTGAATATCAGTTCTGGGATATTGGTGGGTGCAGTTCTTCTAACAGGTGTTGGTCTATTAGTTTACTTGAAGCGCTCTAAATTGTGATATGCTTTTTCATCAAACCGGAGCATATTTGGGTTTAGAAGAGGTTTACATCTGAAGTCAAGTTTCTGAAGATATTCTGAGGCAGCAGCTGATGAAAACAGGAAGACATTAGAAAGCAGCGGTTTGAGGAACCTCGAAATGAAGAACTAGTTTGCTCCAGGGACACTAGTGGAAGTGTAATATGATGTTGAAATACGAAATGGAGGGGCTGGGAATATTTCTGTCCCATTTTGGCTCTCGTAGTTGCAACATGGATCACCTGTTTTTTTTCCTTTACTAGGGGAGTAAGTATGTACAAACTCACCTCTACGATCCTCTCTAAGTGCTAAGAAGGGGCGATACTCCAATTTTTTTCTCCTGACAACTTTATAATGGTTTTTGGTGGCATTTCGATGTAAATGTGATGCCAATTTTTGTTTTCCATTACCATTTTATATAATGGGTTTGTTTTCTTCATTATTCCATTCCAAGGATGGTTTTGTGTATCAAAATGTAGGCTCCATTTTGAAGGAAAGAAACTATCTTTTTTCTTGGATTGAGGGCATTCCGTTGCATGTTAAGGGGAAAATTGTATCTCCAACATTTGAATTCTACTGTGCCTTTTGAATAATTTTTATAATGCTGAATAAACCATTGAAAATATCTTTTTTCTATATGTGGAGATATTTTATATTTGGATTTGAATTAAATTTAGATAAGATGTGATATTAACTCAAAATCTATATTTAAGTTTCAAAATATATTGTTTCAAAAGCAGTGGTTACATATTGAAAGGGATCTTTTGTTGTTTGGCTAATTGTGTTAGTTTGCTCTTTTTTATTTAGGAGTGATTAGCTTTAAAAACAAAATTTCACTTGGGTGCATGATTACAAATAGGAATTTGATATAACGATAATGAAATATGTTAATTCTTGGGTTGATGGTTGAATGTTTCAACATGAAAGATGCCTCTCAATTTGCCTGTGACTACTTATTTTAGTCTCAATTGTCAAGTACAATCACAAATTTTAAATATATAATTGAGAGTCAAATTCATTGGATTCTTAAAGGTATGTTTGGATCAAGAATTTTGTTTCAAAAAAGGAAAGAAAAAAAAAAAAAGGAGAAAATTTGTTGTTCTTTATATATATATATATATATATATATATATATATATATATTTACATGAAATACTATGAAAAGTGAAAATTTGTTTCAATACGATTAAAAAGTAGGAAAAATCAAATGATTTGTAAAATCAAAATTTTGTTCATGGATTTGATATATTTTTTATTTTCTTTCTCATTTTCTTTGATTACCAAACATAAAAATGTAGATTTTTATGTGTTTTCTTTTCTTTTTTTAATAATAATTTTCAAATTGCAATCGGGGTATAAAAGTAAAAAAACAAATGCATTATAGAAATATGAGAGATAGCAAAGTTAATACTATATATGCATTTATGTACAAATTCCATCTTAGAAGAGACCATGAGGATACATTTGAATTTAAAGATTTTAAAGAGTTCTCATTTGTGAGGAGGTACATGTTGAAGTAGGATACATATGGATAAAAAATAAAGCTGATAAAGATTAACCATTGTAAAATTGAGAATGACTTTTAGCATGAGATTTTAACAAGCTTATATACATTTTTTAAAATTTGACACGTCATGGACTTCTCTTGAACTTTAAAACCCCTACTTCCTTCGGAAAATATATATATATATATATATATATATGAATAGCGCACCTAAAACAACAAGTTTAGAAGGAATATAAGAGTTTCAAAAAATCAAATATCTAAGTAAATGTGGGATTTTTGAAATCTCATTAAGGTCTGTCATTTTACCAAACCTCGAGAAAGATTATAAATTTTAAAAAATATTGACGAACACAAATCTATTGACAATAAATGAAGAAAGTCATGACTTTTGTGTCTTAATGTATGTTATTGTCCCATGGATCGATCATAAATATCAAAATACTTAAATTCATCAATCTTTTTGTCTTAAATAAAATATAATTATTTTTTAAAAAAAATTAAAAATTAAGAAATTAAGGAGTCTCTCTCTCTCTCTCTCTCTCTCTCTCTCTCTCACGCAACTATTCCAAACATCTCAATCTCCCGCTCAACGAAAAAGCTCGCTCTCTGCTTCAGCTGCTCACTCTCTTTCAAAAATAGAGTGAAAACCCAATTTTCTGCGATCAAATTCTGCTAGAGAAGTAAGCACTCTTCTCTTTTGATTCTACTTTCCTATAATTTGATACTTCTTTCGGATCTTCTGATGTTTTCTCATTGTGATTCCTTCCTCCTCTCGTCTTGTGGGCTAAAACGGTTTTGTGTTCCCCACTTCGAGTCTGAAGAGGGAAAAGGAAAACCTTATAAGAAGAGGTGGAGGTGGAATGCAATGAGTACGAGTCTCCCCCTCCAAGGTTCCATTTAAAGTTTCCTTTCAATTGAATTACAAAATTTCTTTTGAAATGTTGTTTGAAATTAATCGAACTCTGAATTTCGGGTGAAATCCGATACTTCGCGAAGTATCCTACTCATGAAACTTGTCGTTCTTCCTTGAAATTGGCCAGGTGAAAATGGGCAACCCATTTTTTTTATTTTGGAAATGATGACCTTTGTACTAGCTTGCTTTTCGTAAATTTTCCTTTTCTGTATACAAGTAAGTCTTGAGATGGTCTCTTGGTTTATTAGGTGTAATCTGACTAAAAAATTGGCGTGTTCAATGAAAAATTTAGCATGTGATTATGCTAAAAGCTGTTTTGAATTTATAATGATAATAATAATGCTTATATAGAGACAAAAAAAAGGTGTGTGTTTCACAGTTGCGCCTCCTTAATAACCGTTAGACATGGTTTTTCATTCTTTCTCTCTCTCTCTCTCTCGCCCGCTATGCCTAGATATTAGTCACAATAATCTTTTGAAATTCCTCATCGTGGGCCACACTGATCTTCTTCGCATTCCTCTTTACACAGATGAATGGTAAAATTCCTCCTTCATCTTTTCTCTTTTCACATATTTCCTTTCAGAGTTGATTTACGTAGATGAACAAAAAAAAAAAAAAAAACTCAAGAAAACCTGGTCTACGCATCACTCACCACCACCAACACCATCGAGCCCGCACCACCATCGTCACAATCTGCTGGGCCACCACGGGATCAAACCCTCCTCCCCTTGCTGATCTGAAACCTTTTAAAAGATAACAAACTTGAGAGAGAGAGAGCCACACAACGAAGTGAATGAAGAATAAAGAATCTTCTGGTTTGGCTTGCTTCAATTCCTTGGGAAGCGTGTTCCCACATGGCCACAACCACTAAATTTCCCGCCCCCTCCTCCCCTTCATTTCCTTTAATGGCCAGGCAAGAAAGGCAATAAGGGTAAGTTTTCCAACATGCTATTATTATCTCAGTTTTTATTTGAGTTTCATATTTGAACTTCATTGAACGTATGTGCAATATATTATATACAAGAGGAAAAAGGTTTTGGGTAATTTACAAAGCATGAGTAAAGGAAGGGGATTAGGAAGGATTTATTTGCCTATTAGTTCAAGCATTTAATGTTTTGTTATAAGGTAATCCTCATTGTAAATCTAAGAATGAGAATTTGATTTGGGTATTTTTAAGAACTGAAATGCAGGAGGTTCTAAGAAGGTTCCACCCACTAATTTAATATATTCTTTTACTTTTTGCCTTCATTTGACTTATCTTAAACTTTAGTTTAGCACAATAGCTTAGCATTAATAGATAGATCTTATAGTTCTTTTAGTCCACATTTATACCACATATAAAATTATGAATAGTGTAAATTATTTTATGGACAATATTATTCTAATCTTTTAAAAATAATTCTAAAAATTCTTAATAGAAATTAATTTTTATAAAAAATATAAAAGTATGAATAGTGTAATTATTTTGTGGGTAAAAGTGTATTAATCTTTTAAAAGTAACAAGCACTAAAAGGAAAAAATAAACTAACAACATATGTACATATTAACACTAGGGATGTTCATGGTTCATTACCCACACTAAAGTTCTAAAGGTTTTAGTTCATTATTTTTGTGAAATGAAACCAATCCAAACTCATAAGAAAACCAATAGTAAAATGTATTTTACTTGGATAAATTAAAATGTATTTTACTTGGATAAATTAAAATGTTTCAACCTAAAAAAAAAAAAAAACTTGGTTAAAAAGTAAAACAAATTAGCACTGTATATAAATATCATGGATAAAATTATAAAATTACAACTAGTTATTAAATTATGGTAATATATTAAAGTATAATAATATATTATGTCAATATATATTTGTATCTAATGTCTATGTTTGTATTTATAGTTTTAGACAAATTATATTTTTTTATAAATAACTTTGAATATTTCGTTCTTTAATATTTATAATTTTAAATTATGATAATATATTGTTTAATTATTTGATTTTAGTAAAAATTATAAAAACATTTTATATAATATTAATTTTAATATAATCACGTGCAAAGCACGTGAGTATATTTACTAGTGTGTGTGTATATATATATATATATATATATAATTAGTAGATAAACCGATGTAACTTAAGAGTATATGATTTTTTTTTTTTTTAAGAAAAAAAGGGCGGCACCTCCTTACTTTATTAGAAAACCCCTCACTTATGGCAGAAGAAAACCGTGGTTCCAGCAAATAAAATTACAAGTAGATAGAAACTAAACGTAACGAAAAGGAAACCGAAGACAAAACAACACATTAGACTCTTAAATTAGGGAGACCAATTTTGTCAAGTCATATCATGTCTCTAATTAGACGAGGTAAAGAATCAAACTCTAGATATCTCATAGTGGTGCCTACCTCTCCTTGACATGACAAGAAATTCGCAGCCTTATTTCCTTCTTTGAATTGGTGAGCAATGGTAAAATTAATCATGAAAAGAGCCTCAAGCAATTCTTCCCAAAAATCCCACAAATACCATACCATGCATTTCCGAGAACGAACCCAATCGACCACTACATTAGCGTCACATTCATCTCCACGTTCATATAATCCATCTCTTTGCACATCCGCACTCCTTCTGTCAAGGCCCTAAGTTCGACTTTATTATTAGTGCCATAGCCAGAGAAGGATGAATAAGCACCTAGGAAATTTCCGCTGCAACCTCGAATCACACCACCCCCTCCACAAGTCCTTGGATTCCCACGGCAACTACCATCTACGTTTAGCTTTTTGAACCCAACCTGAGGAATCCCCCACCTAACAACACGAGGAGTCTGTGTTTTCGGAGTAATAATTGGAATCTCAAGAGCACTTAGAACTTTGCTAGCCTGAGTTGAAAGGGATTCACTTGTTCTCATATTCTCCGAAATCCTCCTAAGCCAAACCTTAATTGTCAACCAAACTCCTTCAGCCGATTCCTTAGCACTTTCCATTCGGGCTTTACAACGGTGCACCCAAAGTCTATAAGTTATTAAACTCGGTAAGATACCAATGATTACACCCCTCTGAGTCAATTTCTTAGCATAAGTAAACCATTGTTGAACACAACAAATCCAAGAAACTGCAGTCGTACAAGGAACCCCCAAGGTTGTAGCGGCAAGATCCCAAACCTTCACAGCAATCTCGCTCGAACAGAGCACATGATTCAAGGTTTCTGTTTGCCCCAACTTGCAATAGTTACACTGAGAAGCAAAAGCAATTCCCAAGGATTGAACTTTCTCATCCAATGGCAAGTTGTCAAAACGAGTTTTCCAAACACATATGTTGACCTTCTTTGGCAAGAGATTGTGCCACAACCAATCCATATCCCTTACATGTGGCCCTTTGACTCTAATTAAATCCCAGGCACTTGACGACTTGAAGCTTCCTTTATCATTGAGTTTCCAAATTAGAATATCCTCACCTTGTCTCCCACAAGCAATATTCTGTATGACTTCTTCGGCTTTAACATTACCAACCAACTCTACTAAGTGCTGCCTATCCCAGGCACCATCCACCTACACATCTTTAACATTCAGCAGAAGGTTTTGAATATTGTTAAATTGCAAATAAAGCGGGCCACTAGCCAACTAGTTTTCAAACCAAAATGAACCTTTGCCATTCTTTACCTTTAGCTGTACGTTCTCTGTCACCTGAGGAAAACCCGCATAACAGATTTCCAAAACCTAGAACTCGAGTCTTTAGGAACCACCATAAGGATATGACCTTGTTTCACATAATTAGCATGGGAAAATTTTGTCCAAAGATTATCTAGAGTCATGAGCCTCCAAGCAAATTTCATATGAAGAGATTTTTGAACTTCACCAAAATCACAAACACCTAAACCACCCTCACTAGTGGGCTTGCACAGCTTAGACCACGAGCATTCTTCACTTTCGGCTTTCCATTTATCTCACCCCAAAAGAACGTTGAAAGGATAGAATTCATCTTCTTTTGAACTGCCTTCGGAATGTCTAATACCGCTAACAAATGAGTCGTCATACAAGTGAGAACATGCTTTAAAAGAATTAGACGACCACCTTGCGAAAGCAGCTTTAGCTTCCACCCCGCCACCTTACTTTTTATTTTTGAACCAAAGGCTCCAAGGATCTAATTGTTAAATGCCCAGAAACAATTGGGACACCTAAGTAAGTGACTGGGAAAACACCCTCCACAAATCTTGTTAATCTTATCAGACTCCGGCTCCGCCACATTGGAATTTTCTTTGAAAAGAAAATAGCTGATTTTTCTTTGCTAATCATTTGGCCAGACCACTACTCATAGATACCCAGAACTTTAATAAGATGCCGCATGGATCGCTTCTCCCCATTAAGAAAATTAAAAATGTCATTTGCATAGAGTAAATAGGAAATCAAAGGAGCCCCCACAGGGTGTGAAAAACAGCCAATACGCCCCACCTTTTAGTTTTTCTGCAGCAATCGAGATAAAACCTCCTCCATGACAATAAATAGATAAGGCGATAACGGGTCACCCTACCTTAAACCTCTAGTAGGTTTGAAGAATCCTTTGTAAGAACCATTCATCATAAAGGAAAACCAAGGAGTCCAAATACATTTAACCACCAACTTACAAAAATTTGAAGATAAACCAAATCCCTCTAACACCCGAAGCAAAAAATCCTAGTCGACCCGGTCATAAGCCTTTGCCATGTCAATTTTCACCATAATATTACCACCAACATTATTTTTGTTCAAGGAATGCACCATCTCCTAAGCAAGAGTAATATTTTCAAATATACAACTTAAGAGTATATGACACTATGCATGCAATTGCATTCCTTCATGGACAACCTATATTTTGTATTGTAAGTATTCATTGCTGGATCCCAATTTCAGACAATGACAATCGTTAGATGCTTCTTGAAGACATTTTTGATGTTCCGTAAATGTATCCAATTCAAAATATATCTTAATTTCGGACGTTATTTTGGCTCCTCGGACATTCCTTGGATGTGTTTTTCCGTGCTTCTTCAACATCCTTCAGTCATAATAATGATGCATCAAATATGACTTTTTTTTATTCATTAAATTATCATTACAAAGGAGGAACAAGAACAATATGGCCTTTAAAAAATTACTTTGAAGTTGTCAATATCACAATTGAAGAAATGAAATATTGAGCATTTTTTTCAGAAAAAGGGATGGAGAAGCATATGCAGTAATATTGGATGTTTTTTTTTTTTTTAATATATACCACACCAAAATATCTGAACATCCTTTTTGCGTATTTATTGGCTTTTATCTCCTCATTTTTTTGCATCCTATGTTTCTTTTTCTCTATTTTCTGTGTCCCCTTATCCATATTGTGCTGTACCTATGTCCCACTCCCATGTCCCTAATGCTTAACAGAGATGTGATCTTGTCATCTTAAAGTCATCATATATCAAGCCCTGAGAGAGAGATCTATAACATTAACTAAGTAAAGGTTTTAAGGTAGTTTTTTGATTTATGTTTGATAATAACGACTTTAATAATTGCTAGCAGGCTCTCTTGTAAAGATGGAACTAGAGGATGTAAAGTCTGATCTCACTGCCTTAAGAAAATTATATGGGCTTCTCCAAAGTAATGGAGTTGGTCAGCGCAGTACGACCTCAAAATTTGTAAGCTCTTTTAGCCACATGAGCATTTTTTTTTATTTTCTTCTTTAATTGTTAAAGGACTTTGTTTGTGCAACACACACACACACACACACACACATTTTCTCCTGAATAAATTGAACATTGTTAGTTTGGCATTTTGCAATATTGTAATTACTGTAGATGTCATAGAAACTGATTGGAGGGTATGACTGGCTGGCATTGACAAGTTTTGATTTGGGGAGGGTTGGGGCAGCTAACAAGGTGGTGGTGGTTAACACATGGCATCCCTACACATCAACGTAGGTGTAGGAGGAATCAGCAATATTTTTAGGAACTTAGGATTTACTTATTGTTCCTTTATTTACTTATATTCTTTAATTTCTTCCACAAACTCGCATGTGTGTGTGCACACACAAACTTAATGTTATATGATAGCAAGTGTTTGAGGTCCTTGAAGCATGCTTTAGTCTCTAGGGAATAGTTGCAAGGAGTGGCCCAGATGCTTGGGGCACTTAAGATTCTTCTCTATATGTGCTAAGCACATCGACTGCACTTTTTTCAAATCTCCAGGATTGTGAAGTGTGAAGTAGATTTTTTAAAAACAGAATCTAGTTATGCACTAACATCTAAAAGGAGCTAAACTGAACTCACAAAGGCTGGATCCCATGATGGAGTATGCATACTTGTGGGGTTTTCACTGTCAATTAAGTGGGAACTTTCATGAAGCACTTGATGCATGGCCTCTTTGTGAATGACTGCTTGATTACACATTTCTCATGTCTTCATGGGGGTAGATATCACAAATTAGTGACAATCAAAATACTCAAGATCTGCATTGAGTATTTTAGATTGTCGATGTGATAGGAGATTAGAGATGTGATTATCGCAGTTTCATTCTACAATTCACATTGATATGAAGGTGTTTTAATTTTCTTTGATTGGTAACACTTGTTTATCACTTTTGTTCAGAGAGTGGCTCTCATGTAATTGCTTCAGTTTTTTTTTTTGGTTCTTTGTTTTTATGCGTATTACTCATTCTCCACCCTTGTAATTCAAAATTCAAATCAAGCAGGTTGGTGGCAGGCGCTTGTTCACTTTTATGCCTTGTTGATATGAATTTTGATGGCTTGCAATTCAAATGGAAAGCTCTTGGTTTAGTACCTTAGGTGAAAGACCATAGTTGAGAGCAGTAAGGGCATTGGATCACATTATTTTCATTTGTCTTTTGGCTGATGTTAGCTGTTGTTTCATTCTAGACATGAACTGCAGCTGCTCATATTTCCAGATGGAAAGAAAGCTGTGTAGTTGGTGGCTTTTCTTGAAGGCTCCATAGGTGTTGGTGACAAGAAGCAAGGAAAATTCCCAGAATAATGGAGTTGAACTGGGGACTCTAATGCAAAGACTATAGGTCAAGAATATTCTTTGTGAAAATATGGATGGCCAGGTTATGGCAAATCCGCTAGGGGGAAGGGGGGGGGGGGGGGGGGTGGGGGGAACTTGAAGGGATGATAGTTCCAAGCAAGCCTTGTTATTTCAATTATTTTATTTTTAAAAATTTTTAAAGAGAATAACAGCAGCTACTAGTACCAATAATGTTTCTCTGACAAGTCAAAGGCCAACAGTGGTTATCCTAGGAGAGATGATTATATTTTTTGGAAAGTGGCAATACACTAGGCAAAAAGAGAAAGCTTAATCTATTATCAAATTCAGAAGGCATCTAGGAAGAAGTTGATTCTCCTCTTTAGGATGAGGGACCAGTAATGGTTTGACATGGGCCAGATGGGTTAATAGTTAGGCCCAAACCGGTTTAAGTAATTGGTTATTGGAGATTTGCTCATTCAATGGAAGTATTGCAGCATGGAGATTTTGGCGAAATATGGAGATGGAAAGAGAGTTTGTAAAGAGTCTTTTGGTTTTTGTTTATGGGAATATATTTGGAGAGAATGAAAATATTTTTTGTTTGTTGTCATTTTAAAGTGAGGAGAGTAATAGACTCTAGTTCTGGAAGGTTTTATGGTGTTATGGCTCTAGCTCAAGATATTTGGGTCTTTATCACCCTAGAAGTGGATATGGATGATAATTGAATTATTTCAGTGAATGTTTGTGTATGTTGGGATCCTCTTTTATAAGTGTTGGAAGCTGCAAGGATACCAGAAGATTATGGTTTTGTTTAGTTTTGTGCCTGCTTGGGGTTATTTGGATAGCATGCTAACGTATTTAGACTTACAGTGTATTGCATAGGCTTGCTCTTGAATTTCTTCAAAGCAGTTTTTGTAGTTCTATGATGCATTTGGTTGCCATGCTAATGTATGCAGAGCATAGGCTTACCTTGAGTACACTACTTTCTTGAAAGTAATAGGCATAGTGGCACAACTAGTTAAGGCTAGAAGTACGTCATTTGTAAAATGGACAGGATGACTAGTGCACTCCAAAAGATGCAAAAATCAACCCAAACCAAGGTTCAACAACAAGCCTGCTAGTTGCAACTTAAATATATGCTATTAGAGCTGGGATTACTACAACTCTTAGTGCTAGACATACTTTCAATTGGATTCTTATTAAGGCATTGTCCTTGTGCAAATGGCCTTGGCCTTTGTTGGTGGGTGTGCCATGGTGTCACGGGCCGATTATTTTCACACCGTTGTGAAAGGGCCATGTGGCACTAGCTAAAGCACTCTTGCTTAACTAGCTAGCCTATCGTTTACCAACATTCATTTATGAAGCACTTTCATTAGCATTCAATCAAATGGTAGCAGAAACAGTAATCAATCATGAAAGTAATGGCAAACAAGTAGTAAACATTGAAGCAACGCAATTCATTAACAATACCTCTGTTGACATTGTGTGTTTAGTGAGGGAGGCAAGTAGGCTAAACACATTGACAATAGCTAGTGAGTTTTACAAGACAAATGAACACTCATCCTCCCCTAAAGAGGTTTTTATGTAAATATCATCCTAGCACTAGGAAACATCAAAGTGACTGAGGAGTCATACTGCCTTATTTAGCATACAAAGACACTACTAGCAGAAAATAACCCTACACTTGTATTTACATGATGGAAACCCATCCCAAGCACACGAGACAAGCGGTCATAGGCAAGCATAATGCCCTGAACAAGCTTAGCTCGTGACACTCCCCCACTTATGCGGTCGACGTCCTCGTAGACTTTGGCGCTAGGTACACTTCAACTTTATCCATGAACGGTTGCATATCTTCCGTAGAAATCCAACTAATTTCTTTATCACCAAGGTCTTTCCACTTCACTAGGAACTCTTGCCGCTTCTTCCTTGAGGATATGAACTCTCTGTTTGCAAGGATCTCTTCAATATCATGTTTTTCAGGTTGCACTGTCTTCAACTTTGCTCTGTTTGACTAACTTCTGCTCGGATCGTCGGTGTTGGTGTCGACATTGAAAGGCTTGAGGCAGCTGACATGAAACACATGATGCACTATGTTGAAGTGTTGCGGCCTTCTCCCCTGATCGACCCATATCTTCATTGGCTCAGAAGCTTTCTCCAGATAGGCTCGAGCAATCTTTGCATTCCGTCTCCATTCTCTGGTGAAGATGTACGCCCTGGGATTCTTTCCTTCGTACGAGTCCCCACTGTGTGAGGTAACAGCGGCTGGTGGCTTGTAACAAGCTCAAAAGGGCTCTTGTTGGTTGCTGAGCTCCTTTGGGCATTGAAACATAACTGAGCCACATCAAGTAATTGCATCCCATTCTTTTGGTTGTCGTTGACAAAATGGCGCAAGTACTCTTCTAGTAGCTCTCTAAATCTCTCCATCTGTTCGTCTGTTTATTGGTGAGAACTCGAAGAGATGTCAAGATGTGACCTGAGGAAAACGTTGTCAAGAAATTGTCAGTGAATATTGAGTCTCGGTCACAAACAATGCCTTGAGGAACACCTCAATATTTCACAACAGTCACAAGGAACAATTGTGCTGTCTCCTCTGCCGAACAGTACTTTGGTGTGGCCATAAATGTACCATACTTCGAAAACCTATCTACCCCCACAAGTATATACCCTGCATCTCCCACTCTGGGCGGGTTGGCGATGAAGACCAGTGAGACACTTTCCCACAGTTTGGGCGGTACTAGTAAGGGCTCCTGCAATCCTGCACTCTTCTTTCAGTCCACCTGGTCTTGTTGGCAAGTGAGACAAGTTCGGGTATGATGAACCACATCATCATGCATGTGTGGCCAATAATAACTCTCCTTCAGTAGTCTTGTCATTGTAGTCATTCTCCACGAATACCCCTCAACGAACTTCCTGTAATATTTGGCAAGGCCAAGAAAGGAACACAACTCCTTCACTGTTGTGGGGATCTTCCATTCTTGAATCATCCTTACCTTCTTCATATCCTTCTAGATACGACCTTGCCCAACCACGTGATCAAGGAATTTGTTGCTCTGTTGAGTGAAAGAGCACTTCTCTTTCTTCACATACAGGTTGTTTCCCCTCAGCCTATCGAACACCTTTCGTAGATGCTCTTTATGTTTCCTCTGAAACAACACTGATGCTCCCAACGGTGCTTTGGAAGGACGAACACATCTTGTTTCTAACTTATCAAACTGTTTCCCCAACTCTGCTATCTCTAGAGGCGCCATCTGACATGACCCTTTTGCAGGTGGTTTCACTCCTGGCGACAACTCAATCTCATGCTCCACAATCCGTTGTGGAGGCAAGTTGTGAGACAGCTTATCCGGCATCACCTCCTTATACTCATCCAACACTGCCTGGATGGTCGTAGGCACCAGGTCTTGGCCTACTTGTTCATCTACCACCACCGTGGTTAGATGTGTCTGCTCACCCTTTCTGAATCCCTCCTTAAGTTGCATGGCTGAAAGGGACTTCCCATCATCATCCTTTCTTTGCAACGACTTGCACCATGCATGAGTGATCTCCTATCATACATAGGGAACCAGCAGAAAGCATCAACATTGCCTTCGTCCCCCTTAGGGATTCCATTCCTAGAATGACTGGAAAGTCATCCAATGGCTTTGCTATGAAATTTGCATAACCTTCCCACAGTCCAAGCTTCATTGTCACTTGCTTGGCTACTCTCAAAGTAGGTTGGGCTACAGAATTAACTGCTTTCATGCGCCCTATATCCTTCTCTAAGGATAAGTTACGTCTCTATGCTTCCAACTGTGAAACAAAATTATGAGTAGCCCCGGTATCCACCATAGTGCGGGTACTCTTCCCATTGATCCTCAAGTCCACAAACATTAGCCCTTTTGCTCGTGTAACTTTCGGTGCTTTCGCCCTACTTTTTCAATGCGTTCACCTGCCGCATGGCACCCATCCTTGGGGTATCGTCCTCTTCCTCCTCATTTTCCGCCACTTATCTCAAAGTGGAAGCTTGTAAGGCATTGAGTAAGCCCTTGTGTGGGCACTCCATAACTCTATGAGGGCCTCCACACAAGTAGCATGAAATTATACTCTTCCCCTTTCCATTGGGTGTGTTGAACCCACGAGAGGACGAAGCTTCCTTAGAAGTTGATGCTTTATAGTCGGCTCCCCCACTCTTGGGTTTGCCTGTCTTGAAATACTTTTCACTGTTTCCCTCTTTGCCAAACCCTTTAGACGATGCGGGGTTATCACCAGCGCAGTCAGTCAAGCGTTCCGCGGCAGCTTGTGCAATAGACAACTCTTGAACTCTTTGCCTATGAAGTTCAGTTCTTGCCCACAATTTCATCCCCTCAAGAAAATAGAATAGCTTGTCGTTCTCTTACATGTCCCTGATATCCAACATCAAAGAAAATTGTTTCACATATTCCCTGATTGACCCATTATGTTTGAGCTCTTTCAGCTTTTCTCTAGCATTATACTCAACGTTCTCAGGATAGAATTGTGCCTTGAGCTCTTTCTTCAAGTTTGCCCAACTATCCACTACATAGCGTCCAATTTCAATTTCATTGTACTTGGTACACCACCACAGTTTGGCGTCACCACGTACATGGTTGTAATATCCACCTTCACCTGTTTTAAGGCATCCTCACAGCGCGAATGTACTACTCCACATAAAGCAAGAAGTTCTCCAACTTGTTGGCATCACAGGCACCCCCATACATCCTGAGTTCTGCTACCTTGGTCTTGCTAACTCCTGGAGTGTTGGAGTTCTCCATAGTAAGAACCATCAGATTCATCTTTGCATCTAGATAAGCTATCCGCGATTGCAAAGTTTCCATTGAATGGTGAACGTCCTTCGAAATTTCACCTATTAAACTTGCTTGATGCTTTTGTGATTCCATCACTTCATCAACAAGTTCCCTCAGTTGGGCCACCTTTGTGGCCACATTGTTGGCTGTTGCCTCAGCCTGTGCTTCCAACACGCTAATTCCCTCAACATTGTTTGGCGACATGGTCACTTACCAAATCTTTCCAATTCCCACAACGAAGGTAACTGAATTCACGTAGCCAATAACCTTTGCTCTGATACTAGGTGTCACGAGTCGACTATTTTCACACCACTGTGAAAGGATCATGCGGTGTTAGCTAAAGCACTCTTGCTTAACTAGCTAGCCTATTGTTTACCAACATTCATCCACAAAACACTTTCATTAGCATTCAATTAAATGGTAGCTGAAACAATAAGCAATCATGAAAGTAGTGGCAAGCAAGCAGTAAATATTGAAGCAACACAATTCATTAACAAAACCCCCATTGACATTGTGTGTTTAGCGAGGGAGGCAAGTAGGCTAAGCACGTTGACAATAGCTAGTGAGTTTTACAAGACTAATGAACACTCACCCTCCCCTAAAGAGGTTTTTATGTAAATACCATCTTGACACTAGGAAACATCAAAGTGACCGAGGAGTCATACTGCCTTATTTGGCATACAAAGACACTACTAGCAGAAAATAACCCTACACTAGTATTTACATGATGGAAACCCATCCCAAGCACACGAAACAAGTAGTCATAGGCAAGCATAATGCCCTGAACAAGCTTTGCTCTTGACAGCATTGTCTTGGGCATGGCCTTATCATTGGTTAAGAGGGAAGTCATATCTTTGACGGTCATGCTTTACCTTCACAATTGCTTTGGGAATTGGGATAGGACTTTTTTTCTTGCTTCTCTGTGGGCTTTCTTGTTTGGGTGCCTTGACAGAATTTTTTGGGGTACTTTTGCTAGAGGGTTGGGTGGCTTTGTTGGCTTGGCCTTTCTTTCTTTTTTCTTTCTTTTTCTTTTCATTTATTTTTTAGTATATTTTTTGACTTATCCTTCTTCATCCTCTTTCTTTTTCTTTGTTTTAATCCTTGGACAATGCCTTATCCTCCTCTTTTTTATATTAAAGAAGGAATTCCTTTGAATTTTGTGTCTACCGGCTGTCTCTGCTAGAATGTACAATTTTTTATGGATCTTTTGGAACCTGCCTTTGGCACACATAATTATGGATGGATTATATGATACAAGGTTGACAGTGAAGAGGATATTGTTATTTTGTTTGGAAGGAAGTTTGAAATCTCCTCAAATCTTATTAATGGGTTTTGAATGGTATGAACAAGGTGGATCCCCCTAGGAAATCTGTTTGGAAGATTGGAGTTGCATATACAGTTGCCTTCTTTGGTTGGTCAACTAGTTAGAATTGCTTGCTTTACCTTTTTTTTGCTTATTAGAGGTGCTAACTGCCATTTGGAAAAATTACTGTTAGTCGTGGTTAGTGTTTGAACCAGCACTGCCTTGTTTTCCAAACAGCACATAGTGGTCTTCATAAACGCAGTACTACAGCCTTATTTCTCTAACTTGGTAATTTGGAGTTGCGTACACAGTTGCCTTCTTTGATTGTTCAACCAGCTAGAATTGCTTGCTTTACTTTTTTACCTTACTAGAGGTGCTAACTGCCATTGGATAAATTACTGCTAGTCATGGTTAATGTTTGAAACAGCGCTGCCTTGTTTTCGAAACAGCACGTAGTGGTCTTCACAAACACAGTGCTGCAGCCTTATTTCTTTAACTTGGTTTTCTTGTTATTTCCCCAACCCATGCGTTTGGGTAATATTCTTGGTATAAGAGTGTTATTTTATTTGGGCTTGTATCCTGAGTAACAATAATTTCCTGAAACACCTGCATAGTGGGAAAATTGTTAGGATAGTACCTTTCAGCTACATTGTACAGAAAAATTCTGACTTTTGATTATTCTCATAAGCTATTTACAGTTTTACACTGGTTAATTTGAGTTGAATGTTAAGAATGATAGTGGCACAGTTTCTCATTAACTGTTGCATTGTCCATTAGCATTCATGGTTTTACTTTTCTTCAAATTTTTGGGTAATCTCTTTTCTGCAAAGGATATGCCACTCTTTTGGAGGGGATAGCTGTCCTTAAATCTAAGGAGATCGGCCAACTATTTGGATGCTTTCGAGCATTTTTGGGACAAACAGAATATGAGAATCTTTGGGAGTGTTGAGCTTCCTGCCATGAGGTCAATGGCTTAAGATTCTTCTTTTTTAGCTTATTTGAGTAGTTGCAAACCCCGCAGTAGGGCTTCAGCTCTCTTATTTCTTTGATTTGTGGATTATTTATCTATTGTATTGAGTTTGTCTTCTTGAATGAATACTTCAAATATTCCTTCATTCTCATTCTTTTCATTTAATAATGTATATTTAAAGAAAGTCTGATTGGATGCTTTGCATAATGATTTTCAAGAAATGTGAAAAAGAACTTTGATTTTTTTGTTCATGGTTTTTCCAGTAACATCGTAAGATATTTTTAAATTTTGAAAATGTTCCGAGAGCTGATTCGTCCATCAACCTAACAAGTGACTTTTTATTACATGTGGGAAGCATTTGTAGAATATTTAGTGTTCATTTAAGATGACTTAAATGACTTCTTAGAGCACAATTTTCAGAGTTCAGCCATCATCATCATTGGAGTTGGAAACTGTTTTTACTTCTAAAATCACTTTAGGATGAAATTTAGTTGTTGAAACTTTATCTTGAGATAGTTTTAGATCAAGATTTCTTTTCAACTAAAATGGTGCATTCTAACTTACCCCTCCCCCTCTCCCCTTTTTCTTTCTGCTGTATGCTATCTTATGTCTCATTCAAATTTGCATATTATTCTTCTCCGCTTATTCCCCGATAAAGGTAAAGGTATAATTCTTAATTTCTTTTTCATTGTGTTTTTTTTTCTACCTCATTGGAAACCCACTGGGCATGGGCTACAGTGCTACACAACCCCCTCCACCCCCTCTTTGGGTGTGCATGTGCATGAGTTATATCAGTGATTTCTACTACTAGCTGCGGCCACATGTGCTCTGCAGATTTTGGTTGTTGTGGACAGTTTTTGGCAGTTTTTCAGAAGTTATAGACAATTTTTTTAAATTTATGGATCAAAATATGTGGAAAAAAATATGGAGAGTCAATGGCTAGTTTATTCATCAGTTGAAAAATTTATCTTAGCTCTGATTCTTTAGAAGAATTGTTTTGAAAAAATATAGAAAAAGAATGCAGATTAGAAATCTGCCTATGCTTCCCTTTGTTAATAGTAGAGATTCTAAGAAAAATTACAGTGGAAGTATATTTTATTATTCATCATATTATTATAGATGAAGTTACTATTAAACTGAGTCAGTGCTTAAAATGTGAAGTTCGAGGAATTTGCTTATTGATTGTGTGATATCAGATATTAGCAGTTCTGCTGCAGATTCTTCTCCAGTTAAGGTCCATTTAGCGAATGGCTTCTTAAATTGATTTGCAGGATAGAAAATCTTTTAAACGTTCTATATAGAATCTTGTCTACTTTCATTTTGCCTTTTTGTTGGAACAGTTGGATGACAAGGCACAGCTTCTATTAAAGAATTTGCTGGATGGTGCTGCAGAAAAGATGTTTGATGCTCATTCAAAGGTACATTCTCCTGATGATGACTGTCTTTCAGAGTCACTGGTTTTTAAGGCAGATCTACAAAAATGATTGACCGTCTTAATTAAAATTAGAGGGCCCTAAGCACTCTACTGGGACTTTTCTGACACTTCTTTGCTTTTCTACTTCTGTTGTCTAAATAGCTTTTATGCACTGTGTGATAGATTTTAGCAGCTCAATTAGACATATGTAAGATGTCCTGTGCTACTCAACTAGAGAAACCTAAGAGCACCCCAAAGTTGCAGCCTCCAACATCAGATATATTGAAAACCTTTTCCCATGTTGCTGAAAATTCAAGCAAAGATTCAAATTGCTGTACGGTTGCTTCATTAAAGGGTGAGCTACCACCTACCAAGCTAGAACCTCAAGACACAGTTTTGGAAATTCCAGAAGGCAGCATTTTTACTACTAAACTTGAAAACGGAAGAAACCATCGTCATATTGGTAAGCAAAGCAGTGTGAAGTGTCTAAATTCAGCCAAGGCGGTCAAAATCTCAGCCAACAAAAATGAGAATCATTGCAAGAGTCGTCAGGATCAGCAATCTGATTGGTATAGCCAATTTAGTCAGGTTAATGAGTATGTGGAAGAATTAGAATCAAAAGAGAAGGCTAAGTGGATTCTTGAACTTAAACAAAACTCTGGCATGGGCAGATCATTCACATTTTCATCCAGCAATCCTGCAACTCGAGTTTCTAAAGCAGGAGCTGAAGAGGTGGAACAAGCCAAGGCCACTGATATCTCAAATGAGGTTGCTAAGGCAATACAGCAAATAGAATCACGCCTTTCATACATGCACTTGGCTGATGGGGGATCATGTTCATTTGGGGATAAAAATGTGGCATATCAGGATCAGAGAACATCCATAGTCGGTTCAGTTCCAACTGCCTGTTCAGTTCGCCCTACGCTGCAGACAAAAGGAGTGAATGGGAAAGGAAAAGGTATGAGTGCCCTGATTGAGGCTCCTGGGTCTGTTACACCAAGTTCGTGGGCTAATCAGTGGCTTGTGGACCCAAATAGCTGCTCCAGCCGGGGGCATCTGAGTCAAGGTGATGATCCTATTTTGGCTAGACATAACTCACCGACTGACAAAGGTGGTAAACCTGGTGAAAATTCCAATCAGCCGTCAACAATTGACAATAACCCGCTCAGTTGGACACACTGTCAAAAATGTGGGAGAAAGAAGTGTACTATTTTGCCAGACCAGATGCTGTGTCAGGTTTCTAGTCATGGAACAAAATTACCCGACTTTCCTAGTCAGAGGACAAGCTGGGTTCCAGGCCACAGTGCCAAGGCCATTGTGGATAAAGTTAACCATGTGAATCAACCAGAGAGTCAAAATGATCATTCTCCATGTTTGTCTTCTAGTGTGATTCGGGGGCTAAGGATTTTACCAAGCCAGTCCAATAAAGTGAGAAGTCAATATCATAATCAAATGGCCACTAAAAAGACATTAATCAGGAAGGCTATAGCATCTCGGCCACCAATGCCCCTCAGCTCCCAAGCCTTGGAACCACGAAGACATATGCAAGCACTAGATTCTTGTTACAGGCCACATGGACCAACCCAAGCATTGGATCCTCGTCAAAACCTGAGACAGACTAGGGCAATGAAGCCGACCCAGTGGGGAAAGGATTTTCCATGTGAAATGATCCAGGCACAGGAGCCAACTCTACAGAATTATAGGCACAGCTTGATGACTGCAGGCCCCATCACCCGTAAAAATCCAACGTCTCGAGGGAATGGGACTCATGGAAGCACTCATGTGCGTCCCTTGAACGGAATTCTGACACGTCATCAGGATTTGGAGGAAACGAGTTGGAGCTCATGTAGCTCCTCAAGCTGGAAAACTCAGCCAACTAGCACAAATGGCAGTGATAATGTGATGTATTCGTTGTCAAGTCAACAGAATAACAGCAGCAACAGGGGTGATGGTGAAAGAGAGAGCGAGAGCAATAGCAACAGTAGCAGCAACAGCAACACCTTAAGCAGCTATTCACTCCCCAGTCAGCAAACGAGCATCAGCTCCAGTGAGGTAGACTCACAGCCACGTGGGAAGCAGTCCCATCTGATGGGTCTAACACCAAGGAGATTAGCACACAAGGCTGGCAAAAAAAGGTCCAGGAATCATCATTCAGATGTGGGTTCATGCAGAATGAGCACTAAGAAGACAAGTAGGCCAGAAAAAGGGACTGGACGGTTGAAGAGATTTAAGAACAAGTTAGCATTGATCTTTCATCACCATCACCACCACCACCATCACCACCATCACTCTGAGGACGATGATTCAGGCAGTGGTAACAAGGATCGGAAGGATGCAGGCCATGCTGCATCCCTGTGGAAGCAAAAGCAGAAGAAGGCCTCCCATGGTAAAGGCAAAGAGGAAGTATATGGAGAGCAAGTGGTACAGAAGTTGGAAAAATCAGCAGTAAGCAAGGTGCCGCATAAGCAACAGCGTGGGCAGCTCAATTCACTTGTTGATGGGCTGGTGAAGCATGTTCAATGTTCAAAGAAATCGAAACGGTCCAAGGCTGGCATCACGCAGCTGGGGAAGACACATGTTTTGAATAATGGCCATAAGGAGTTGGAGAGGAAGTTGCACTGGTGGCAGAAATTTCATCAGCAGAAGGGCGTGAAACTGCCCCTTGGGAAACGCCGCGTTAGGTTGGCCACTAAGAATAAAAAACCTCTATTAGGTGAGATGGAGATGAAATAAGGCCCTGGTAGCTTAGAAAATGCTATGCAATTTATTGATTCATAAACTTTTTTACCCTAAGGTTTATATCTTTGTAGGTACTTGGATGTTTTAGGAGAAAATTGAAAAAAAAAACACACCCACACACACACTTCTATATCGAATGGTCTTGTTGTACATTATTTAAATTGCTTGTGGGATGCTCTAATCAACCAAATTAGATTAAGACAGTTGCGCCCTTGAGGAAGAAGATCAAGTGTGTATCATAGGATGTTCAATCAACCAACTGCATTACTGCGGTCTGTTTCCATTTATCTTAATTCCATATCATTATAAATAGACCTGCCTCTCCATTTAGTACTCCAACTTCAAGAGACTGTATATGAATGTTTGTCTCCTGTTTGAATTAATTAATATTGCTGATATTATGGCCATTGGGCTCGATTGATGATTTTATTTTGTTTTGCTCTGTTTTGTTTTTATTTTTCATTTTTTTGGGACTTTGGTCCTTAAATCTGATTAGCTTGAATTGGAAGCACCATGTTAAAAGAAATTTGGAGATCTTGGAAGTAGAGAAATGATTTTTTTCAATGGTGACATGAAGGAGCAAAAACTAAGATTGTCTCGTGCCCTAGGTATTCTTTACCTACCCACCATGTCGGTTTCAGGAGAATATGATCATAAATCCATAATAGAGTCCGACCACAACGGTCGAATTGATTGACATAACGGAAAAGATCAGACTTTGTGGGAACAAAAAATAAAATGAAAAATTGTTATTCATCATAGTTTAATTTTTTCAATGACTAGAACTAGATGAGGATATATTGCTTGAATACATTGAATAAAAATTTGTTTCTTTGCATCAAAATTTTAGAAGGATCATTCAAGGGTTACTCGCTTTCGTTTTGACTTGGAATAAGACAAAAGAGATATTTTTGTCGTTTGTGGATAACTCGGATAGGTGCAATAATTTGTAAGAATAAAATATCCCGTATAAATTGATACATGATTTTGGTAAAAAACAATTACTTTCTAGTTATAAAATGCTTTCACAAATTAACTTCATTGAAATTTTTTTTTTTAATGAATGAAGTAGAGTAATTTATTGAGGACAAGTTAAGGCATACCAAGAGAGAATAGAGGATAGACAAATATAATGAAGAGAAGATTAAAGAGAATATGATTACTGAGTATATGTGGCTAATCTCATCGAGTATACAAACATTAGTTGAAGGAGTTTTTTGAATATCCACACATGTTATATTTCGTGTACTATCAATCTATTGAGTTCGATAGATATAAATTGCAATATTTCATTAAATATTCTTACATGTCATTCATCATTTGATATAAATTGCAATATTTCATTAAATATTCTTACATGTCATTCATCATTTGACCCCTATCAATTTTGCTAAATGACAAAACTAATCCCTTATCACTTCACATCACTAACTTGATCTTTTGTATATACATAATCAATAGTTGTCACACACTATATATATATATAATGAAATTTAGAACCCATTAATTGTAAAATATTAGTACTCATAAATCTAATAATATAAATCCCACATTATTTTTAGTGACAAGTCAAAAAAAAAAAAAAATTTGTTCATGAAATGCACCAAAATCAAGAAACAAAATTTTTATTAAAAATCAAATATTGGATATTAGAATTAAAAATTTTTACTTGAAGATAACGAACTTAGACAACTAGCATTGGAATGAAATGAGAGAGACACTTCTTGATAATGGAATTTGCGGACGGCATATGAAAATGAGGGATGGTCGTAATAAAGTTTGTTAGTCATTTTCAGATGTAATTGAAGGAAAAGAGGGAAAATATTGCGAGACTTTACTTGGCAAACGGGTCGATTATTCAGGACGTTCCATCATTGTTGTAAGCCATTCACTTTCATTCTAGATTGCCTTCTAAAATAGCAATAGAGCTTTTCCAAATATTTGTCCTTTCAACGTGGGCATTCGTTCAGAAATATGATTTAATTAGCCAAATTATATCCAACTCTAGTGGCTAGGGGGTGGGATTCTTTGCAAGTATATTATACGCATTTTACTATTGACTCATCGATTATAGAGGTTCTCCTATTAAGATTTGTATATGCTATCAATAAGATAAGATCTACATATGTTTTGATCACAACATTAATATGAATTATTGCACTAAGCCTTTTTCAATTAATAGTCGTATCTTTTATTTATCAGATGCAAAAATCTAAAGCACGTCAACCGTGAGTGTTGTAAAAATAAGCCAAGACCCTATCATATGATGCCTCAGCGAGAGAAGTATCAATTTAAAGAAGCAAATTGGTGAGCAGAAGATTGACATGACATATATGACTAAGCAGAGAAAAGATAAGTACTAATTTTATATACTAGCTACTAACAAAACCTAAAAACACTTAATCAAATGTCCAAGATAGCAAGTCAAGCTTTGCTCAAAGTTTGCTTGTAGGTGTAGAGTGTAAGAAATATTTATATTATTTTATAAATATTCCCTTAAAGTGATTCACATTTCACCTTTACTTTATGGTTTCAATAACCACATTAAGTGATAGTTGTGATTGTTTACATTACACATTAAGTGCACTTGATGGTTATTTATCCAATGAGTGCATGAATTAATAGTCTTATTAGTGATAAAGTTACAAACTCTTCATATTTGTTCCTTGATGGATGGAACTTGTGTATTCCATCAATTTATCCCATCAAGTCTAAGGTAAAGACTAGAAGACACGTCATAAAATTATAGTTCTCTTTTCTAGAAATTGAAGTAGCTCTTAGTAATATATTTACAAGTCAAGCACAATGGACAAAAGTACAAATTTTTCCACTACTCATGTTTTTAACATGTTATTCTGTTTGATATTCTTTCATTTGGTAGCAAAGTCAATCCTTTTAGCCTATGCTTAATTAGTAATATTGACTCTATTTGGAGTTGTTTTGGGCCTAAAGTTTTTTCACCCAAAGAATTCCTAATCAATCTTGGAAGTCAATTTAAATGTCATGTGGCTTGATTTAAAATTTCGGGAGTAGCCATAGCATCCCAATGAAGCAAATCAATTTAAAGTTTGTACCACAATATGGTTATTGATATTAAAAATTGTAATTAAGTTATGAAGACAGTGACCCGGCCCTATTCGGAAGTTGTTGATTTTATAATTTAGTTTGCATGATAAAGTAAATTTATTAATGTGGCAAGGTTGCCCTAATGTCCTTAGGATAATGGGTAACTTTTTGTCATATTGATTAAATTTATTTGTCTTAGTAGTAAATTCATGCGTTTTGCAACCTTGACCCATAGGAAGGTGAAGTTTACTACATAAAGTTTTAATATTTTATTTCATAGCATTAAAGTCA
Organism: Malania oleifera; assembly: GCF_029873635.1. NCBI lineage: Eukaryota > Viridiplantae > Streptophyta > Magnoliopsida > Santalales > Ximeniaceae > Malania > Malania oleifera. Next base: position 3,688,094 of record NC_080423.1, read on the forward strand.
TTTCTTGGTTTTATAGTTTTTTCTTTAGTTAATAGTACACAACATGTTCCAATGCTTGAAGATAATAATTTTTCTGACTAGAAGGATTCCCTTATGTTTACTCTTTGGTACATGGATCTCGATTATGCACTTCGGGAGGTGAAACCACCTACCCCTAAGGATGGTGACGCACAAGAAGTCTTTGATAAGCATGCATGGTGGGAGCAAATCAATTGTTTAAGTCTAATGCTCATAAAGTCCCTTATAGGAAAGAGCATTAGAAATGCGATTGGTGAGTATGAACATGTAAAAGATTTTTTTGAAGGCAATCGAAAATCAGTTTGTCAGTTTTGAAAAAACTCTTGCTAGTACCCTAATGAAGAAATTCACTAGCAAAACTTTTGACAACTCTAAAAGTGTTCGTGATCACATCATGGAGATGAGGGACTTAGTGGCTGGATTAAAATCCTTAAAGATAGAGATTGAGTAACTATTTTTGGTTCACTTCATTCTAAACTCTCTTCCACTAGAGTATGGTCATTTCAAAATTTCATACAACACTCATAAAGAAAATTAGACAATAATGGAACTCATGACCATGTGTGTTCAAGAGGAAGAAAGGTTGAAGCATGACAAACCAAAAAGTGCTCATTTGGTGGCTCATGCGAAGTCAAACGCCAAAAAGGGCAAATTCGACTAAGGAAATAAGAAGCAAAATTTGTTAATAAATAAAAATGATGATAAGGCACTTAAATGTTTCTTTTGTCACAAGAAGTGTCATATGAAGAAGGATTGCCTTAAATACAAGAAATGGTGAGAAAAGAAAGGTAAACTCCTATCTCTAGTATGTCATGAATTTCTTTTTCTTTTCATTTTTTTGTAGAAGCTCCTAAAAATTCTTGGTGGATTGATTCTAGTTTTACAATCCATATTGTTAATACCATGTAGGGATTTCTCAACCTAAAGAAGCCAACGGAAAATGAGCGATTTGTCTATTCAGGAAATAAAGGACAATCCTCGATTGTGGGTGTTGGGAAATTTAGAATAATTTTGCGATCAAGTTTTGTTTTAGATTTAAATTATGTATTTTATATACCAGAATTTTCAAGAAACTTGATTTCTGTTTCGAGGTTGGCTGTAATGGGTTATGGTTTCTTATTTGAAAATTTTGTTACTATACTTAAAAATAAAGTTCCTATTGGTACTGGTATTTTAGTTGAAAATCTTTTCAAACTCGACTTAGATCCTGATTTTGAGCAAAATTATTTATGTTTGAATGTTACTACTGGTATTAAAAGGAACCTTTTAGATGAAAGTTCCTCTTTATTATGGCATAAGAGATTGGGACATATCTCTTTAGAGAGGATTAAGAGATTAGTAAATGAAGGAATCCTAAAAACTCTTGATTTTACTGATTATGAGACTTGTGTGAACTGCATAAAGGGCAAGCAGACCAACAAGATATCTAAAGGTTCAAGAAGGAGCTTAGAAATTCTTGAACTCATATATACGAATATCTGTGGACCATTCTCCACTCCTTGCCCAAATGGTCAGAGATTTTTTATTTCGTTTATTGATGACTATTCTAGGTTTATGTATCTCTATAAAGCATAAGTAGAGAAACAAAGGGAAAAGAAAATTAAGGTCATATGATCTGACAGGGGAGGAGAATATTATGGTAGGTACACAGAAAATGGACAAATGATTGGTCCATTTGCACAATTCCTTGAGCAAGAAGGTATCGTTACTCAATACAGTATGCCAAGCACACCTCAACAAAATGGTGTATCTGAAAAAAGGAATCACACTCTTATGGACATGGTAAGAAGCATGATTGCTCATTCCAGTTTACCACTAACCTTGTGGAGTGAAGCACTAAAAATTGTTGTGTATATATTAAATCGTGTTCCATCCAAGGTTGTTCCCAAGACACCTTTTGAAAATTGGTATGGATGGAAACCTAGTTTGACACATATGGGGTTGTCCTGTTGAAATGAGGATTTATAATCCTCATATAAAGAAACTTGATCCTAGGACAATCAGTGGGTTTTTCATTGGATATGTGCTAAACTCTAAAGGTTTTAGGTTTTATTGTCCATCTCATAGTCCAAGAGTTGTTGAAGCAAGAAATGCAAGGTTTCTCGAGGATTGTGTGTAGTAACCGGAAAAAAAAAATATGTAATAATAATAATAATAAAATAATAAAATAAAATTAATTAATTAAATTAATAAGTAAATGAACAGTATGATAAGGAACAAATATATATATATATATATATATATATGTGTGTGTGTGTGTGTATATATATATATATATATATATATAAAAGGTATGAAAGCTTCTTAAAGAAGCTTTACTTTACTTTACTTTACTTTAAGTTTATTATATATATATATATATATATATATATATATATATTATTAAATTAACACAAGCTTCTTTAAGAAGCTTTGAAGGTAAAATCCAAATTTAATTGGATTTTTGGTGGATGTGAGTTCATTCTCTCTCTCTCTCTCTCCTACGACTCTCTCTCTCTTCGATTCCGGGCTAGTTTTACGCCGGATCGACAAACCGAAACCACCACGACGCTCCTGGCGAAATTCTCTACAAGTCTGTCGGAGCGGATCGTCAGGAAAACGAAGTTGGATTTCATCCCAAATCCAAGGTAAGGTTTTATATTTAATATTTGGATTTTTGACAGTTGAAGAAAGTGATATACGCGTAAAAATACTGAACTTTAATATTGGAAATTTTCAGTTCCAGGGTGTTGATTGGGAACGTTGGGAATCATTCCTAAGTTGAGGTAAGACTTTTTAAGTCGAATTTGACTTAGTGGTAGTTATAGAAAATATTGTACGTACGAAAATACTAAACTTTAATTCTGCGAGTTTTCATTTTCAGGGTATTGAGTTGAGAACCTTGTGGGTATGGGAAAGATTTTCTTAGGGGCTTTTCAGGAATCAGGTAAGGGGATAAACTAAGCTAGTTTTGTTTTGAGAAAATGTATGTATATATAGATAGCATCTGATTTCAGGAAAAATAAATATATTTATATATATGATTTATATTTGGAAAATACTGTTTAAATGATGATATGTTGAATACGTAGAAAATTTGTTTAGTGTGGCATGAGCATAAAAATGTTATGAAATACTGTTTTTTTTTTTAATGGGGACGATATGAATTTCTATGATGGAAAACCGGCGTACGGGCCGAGATATTTTTATATGTATATGTGATTTGCCGGCGTATGGGCCGTGCTATGTGGATGAGATTTGCCGGCGTACGGGCCGTGCTATGTGATTTGCCAGCGTACGGGCTGTGCTATGTGATTTGTCGGCGTACGGGCCGTGCTATGTGGTTTGCCAGCGTACGGGCTGTGCTATGTGATTTGTCGGCGTATGGGCCGTGCTATGTTAAAATGTGTAATACCGGCGTACGGGCCGATGATTTTCATGATACACGTATATATGTAAAATGATATGATTGATGTGAAAATAAATGATACGAGATATTTATGTATCACGGTTTTAGTATATGTATATGATATCAGAACCTGGTTGGCTTGGTCTAAGCTAGCACTTGCACGGTACCGTTGCTATGTGTCCATGGTCCTCGTGATCATGATATCTGTGTTAACGCCGCTGTACGGAGTGGTGTGAGATTGGATGGTCGATGTGGTTATTTTCAAGAAGTGTGCTGTTATCGCCCCTGGTGTACGGACCAGTCTGGGTAGACCCATCGGACCTACAGACTACTGTTTGACTTGGCAGTGGTCGGCCAACCATTGTCAGGTCCCGCCTTCGGGCCACACAACCCAGTCATGTGGGGGTAATACATGACAACAGCCAGCTAACCTACCAGGATTGTTTTATGTTATTATTAGTGTATGAGATGAGATATGTTTATGAAAATGCAGTATATTCTGCTATGTGTTGATATGCATATGTTTTCCCATATTTGATAAACAGTATTGAATATGTTATGTATGGTATATGTAGAACACAGAATACTCATGTTGCCACACACTGGTATTAGTTTATTTCCCTTACTGAGAGGTGTCTCACCCCTAAATCTTATACATTTTTCAGGAGCCCCTTATAGGAGAGCGGGAAAAGCCCCGCTGATCTAGATCAGTTGTTTGCCCTCTTTGGAAGGGTAAGTTTTTGGTAGGGAGAGTTAGGTTTTGTGGGAGATTGTCCCTAGATTTCATTTTTGAGATGTATATACTGTGAGATAGTAATTGTAGTGACTCTGGTATGTGTTATGCACAATATGATGAGATGTATATGATTTTATACTTTCTGCTGCGTAGGCTTCTGCTGTATGTTTTGTTATATCCCTGGTGCCCACGGGCCCAGGTGGATTGTGACATGCTGAGCTGGGATGTATAATGTGATGATAATTTATTTATAAAAAAAATATATATATGTGAAAAAGGAGCAGGTCGTTACAGTTGGTATCAGAGCCTAGGTTGCTAGGTTCTGTAGACTTTAGAGTGCAGCAGGAACAATACCAGAGTTTAGGAAATGATTTGAGGTTTTGTTCTACAGTCTAGAAGCAGGACTTCCGTGGTAGTTTCTATGTTTTTCCTGGGGTGACGATTTCAGGAAAATCATAGTAAGCTATTATCGGGTTGTGTTCCTAGAATGTAGGACTGGGGATTAACAATGAGTTAGAAATGTTGAGATGAGTGGTGAGGATAGGTCGGTAAATTATGAGGATAGGATTACTGAATTGCAACTGCTATTTTCCAAGATGGATTCAGAAGGAAATAGTGCCCATGCGAGTGGCAGTGATGGAGCAGGACCATCAGGTGCAGCTAGGACCGACTCTGATACGGTATTACGTAGCGTGGCTCAGCAAGTTATGGCTGAGATTGCTAGGAGCTCGAGGGAGCAGAGTGGTCCATCTACAGGCCATGGGTGCACTATAGAGAAATTTACGAAGATGAATCCTCTGGCGTTCTCAGGTGGAGTTGATCCTGTAGCCGCTGAGAACTGGATGCAAGAGATTGAGAAAATCTTGGCTGTGCTGCAATGTACTGAGGAACAGAGGGTCCTCTTTGCCACCTATAAATTGACAGGAGAGGCTGAGAGGTGGTGGACTGCGGTGAGACTATTAGAGCAGCAGAGGGTGACTCCAATAGCTATGACATGGGACCGGTTTAAAGATTTGTTCTTTGACAGATATTTTCCAGCTACTGTGAGGGAGGCTAAGGTAGAAGAGTTCCTGAGTCTGAAGCAGGGACAGCTATCCGTCCAACAGTATGCAGCACGTTTTATCGAGCTCTCTCGATTCGCCCCATACATTGTTCCTGATGAGGTGAAGAAGGCGAGGCAGTTTGAGAGAGGCTTGAGGCGGAGTATATTTAGGCAGGTGGTGGTGCTGCGGATCCAGGACTTCGCTGAGTTGGTCGACAGGGCGGCCTTGGCAGAGATTGGTGAGCGTCTTGATGCGGATGAGCAGGGACAGAGGAAGAGATCTGCATCTACGAGCTACCAGCAGGGTCACAGGCCGGGTCAGTGGAGGAGAGGTAATCATGGTAGAGGGCGGAGACAGGAGACAGGAGGACGCCAGGTGCAGACAGGGCAGGGTCCTCCAGTTTGTCAGACTTGTGGTAGGAGACACTGGGGAGAGTGTCGAGCTGGTGGTGTAGTGTGCTACCGCTGCGGTAGATCGGGACATATAGTGCGAGATTGTCCTACCCCACCAGATGCAGTTCCGGTGTGCTATCACTGCGGTAGATCGGGGCACATGGTACGAGACTGCCCTACTCCACCAGATGCAGTTCCAGCTCCTAGACCATACCGGGGAGGTTATCAGGCACCACGGGGAGGCCAGCAGAGGAATACGGCTCCAGCCAGGGTGTTTACTCTGACGCTGGGTGAGGCTGAGGCATCAGGTGACGTGGTGACAGGTATGGTCATTATGCTTTCTTTTAAAGTTATTGCATTATTTGATTCAGGAGCTACACACTCGTTTGTGTCCTTGGGGTGTATTAAATTATTTGAGGCTGAAACACAATCATTAGATGTTGAATTGTTGGTATCTACACCGATTGGGTCGGTAGTGAGGTGTGGTAGGGTACTCCGCAACTGTCCAGTAGAGATTCAGGGGAAAACATTGTCTGTTGATTTGATAGTGTTAGACATGCATGGGTTTGACGTTATATTTGGCATGGATTGGCTAGCGGCTAATTTTGCCAGCATAGATTGTCGTGCACGAGAGGTGATATTTAGACCCCCGGGGGAAGCAGAATTCAAGTTTGTAGGGTCACATGTACAATCCCCGCCTCAGCTAGTTTCAGCTATTCAGGCTAGGAGACTACTGCTGAGTGGTTGTCAGGGGTTTGTGGCGGTTGTGAAAGAGATGTTAGAGAATGAGTCGAAACTTGCTAGCACCCTTGTAGTGAAGGAGTTTGTGGATGTTTTTCCAGATGAGTTACCAGGCTTGCCACCCGACCATAAGGTGGATTTCTCTATTGATCTACCTCTCGGTACAGCGCCGATTTCTAAAGTACCTTATCGAATGGCGCCAATGGAGTTAGCAGAATTGAAGAATCAGTTGCAAGATCTGTTAGATAAGGGCTTCATACGGCCCAGTGTATCTTCGTGGGGAGCTCCAGTTTTATTTGTGAAAAAAAAAGACGGGACTATGAGGATGTGTATAGACTATAGGGAGATAAATAAAGTGACAATCAAGAATAGGTATCCTCTACCTCGTATCGATGATTTGTTTGACCAGCTCCAGGGTACACGGGTGTATTCGAAGATTGACCTCAGATCTGGCTACCATCAGGTGAAGGTGAAAGCAGAAGACGTCTCAAAGACGGCCTTCAGGACTAGGTATGGGCATTACGAGTTTCTAGTGATGCCGTTTGGTTTGACGAATGCTCCTGCGGTATTTATGGACTTGATGAATAGAGTCTTCCACCAATACCTAGACCAGTTTGTTGTTGTTTTTATTAATGATGTACTGGTCTATTCTAGGAACTATGAGGAGCATGAGACACACTTGAGGCAGGTTTTGCAGACACTTCGGGAAAAGAAGTTGTACGCCAAATTCAGTAAATGTGAATTTTGGCTGGAGAAGGTCGTGTTCTTAGGGCATGTTGTATCTGGAGGCAGTATTTCTGTGGATCCTAGCAAGATTGAGGCTGTAGTGAATTGGGCTAGACCGAGAAATGTCCAGGAGATCAGGAGTTTCTTGGGGCTAGCAGGCTATTACCGTCGTTTTGTTGAGGGATTCTTAGCTTTGTTAGGGCCCTTGACACGACTGACGAGGAAGAATGTTAGATTTGAGTGGGACGATAGTTGTGAGCAGAGTTTTCAGGAGCTGAAGCAGAGACTAGTCATAGCACCAGTGTTGATCATCCCATGTGGGGGTGAAGGGTATACCATTTACAGTGATGCGTCCTTGAAGGGAGTTGGCTGTGTATTAATGCAGCATGGCAGGGTAGTGGCGTATGCATCCAGGCAATTGAAAGAATATGAGAAGAACTACCCTACCCATGATCTTGAGTTGGCTGCAGTGGTACACGCACTGAAGATTTGGAGGCATTACCTGTATGGTGAGCAGTGTGAGATCTTCTCCGACCATAAAAGTTTGAAGTATTTCTTTACGCAGAAAGAACTGAATATGAGGCAGAGAAGGTGGTTGGAGCTGATTAAGGATTTTGATTGTACCATCAGTTATCACCCAGGGAAAGCAAACGTGGTAGCTAATGCGTTGAGCAGGAAATCCAGGGAGCCAGTGTTGGCGGTTATGGGGATCCAGCATCCGATCATAATGGATCTGGAGAGACTCGGCATAGAGTTGGTGGAGAGTGATCTCCCAGTATGTATTGCCAGCCTAGTGGTACAGCCTATCCTACAGGAGAGAATTAAAGCTGCCCAGAAGGAAGATCCAGAGCTAGTGAAGGTGATAGACAGAGTACAGAGTGGGCAAGGGGAGGAGTTCAGTATCGCAGATGATGGAGCTTTGCAGTTCCGTTCCAGATTATGTGTTCCTGCCAATACTGAGATCAGGAAGACTATTCTAGAGGAGGCTCACAGATCTTTGTATACAGTTCATCCCGGTAGTACGAAGATGTACAGAGATCTGCGAGAGTCATACTGGTGGAGTGGTATGAAGAGAGAGATTGCTGAGTATGTAGCACAGTGTTTGACGTGCCAGCAGGTAAAGGCTGAGCACCAGAGACCGGCAGGGCAGTTGCAGCCGTTATTCATCCCGGAGTGGAAGTGGGATCACATATCGATGGACTTCGTGTCAGGACTGCCGACGACGTTACATGGTCATAATGCCATCTGGGTGATTGTTGATCGATTGACGAAGACCGCCCACTTTATTCCCATCAAGATCAGCTACTCCCTCAGCCGTTTAGCGGAGATTTACATTCAGGAGATAGTACGTTCTCATGGGGTGCCTGTATCTATTGTATCGGATCGAGACCCACGATTCACATCACGATTTTGGAGGAGTTTGTAGGAGGCTCTGGGGTCTCAGTTATCGTTTAGTACGGCATTCCATCCTCAGTCAGACGGGCAGACTGAGAGGACGATACAGATATTAGAGGACATGCTCAGAGCGTGTGTACTAGACTTTGGGGGTAGTTGGACTCAGTTCATGCCATTAGTAGAATTTGCGTATAATAACAGTTATCAGTCTAGCATTGGCATGACACCATTTGAGGCTCTGTACGGTAGGAGATGTCGTTCTCCTTTGTTTTGGGATGAAGTGGGTGAGCGGCGAGTAGTGGGGCCAGAGCTGGTTCAGAAGGCATGTGATAAAGTTCGTCTTATCAGGGACAGGATCAGTGCAGCTCAGAGCCGACAGAAGAGTTATGCCGACCATCGCCGCAGGAATTTAGAGTTTGATGTAGGTGATCACGTATTTTTGAAGATAGCTCCGATGAAAGGGGTTATGCGATTTGGGAGGAAGGGTAAACTTAGTCCTAGGTTTATCGGTCCATTTGAGATTCTAGATAAAGTGGGACCGGTAGCCTACAGGCTAGCTTTGCCACCTGTATTGTCCAGGATTCACAACGTATTTCATGTTGCTATGTTGAGGAAATACGTCCCAGACCCTTCTCATGTCATCAATTATGATGAGTTGGAGCTTAGTGATTCACTGGGATATGAGGAGGTACCAATACAGATTCTGGATAGGAAAGTGCAAGAGCTACATAACAGGATGATTCCTCAAGTAAAAGTCTTGTGGAGGAATCATGCAGTAGAAGAGGCTTCTTGGGAGTCTGAGGAGCAGATGAAGCAGAGGTATCCGCATTTATTTCAAGAAGTCTGAGTGAATAAATGTAAATAGTTAAGTAGTTTTCTGTTGCAGGTACATGTAATGGTTGAATAGTGTAGTACTTTAGTTTTGGGAGAATGGTTTTCTTTTGTATATGTAATCTTCCAAGACTCGAGATGTAACCACGGTATTCCTTCGCCATAAGTGAGGATAGGTAATAAAATGAGTAGACCCTTTTTCCTGATTAAAGGATGGCGAGTACAGAAACAGTAAATTTCGAGGACGAAATTCTTTTAAGGGGGGAGGAATGTAGTAACCGGAAAAAAAAATATGTAATAATAATAATAATAAAATAATAAAATAAAATTAATTAATTAAATTAATAAGTAAATGAACAGTATGATAAGGAACAAATATATATATATATATATATATATATATATGTGTGTGTGTGTGTGTGTATATATATATATATATATATATATATATATATAAAAGGTATGAAAGCTTCTTAAAGAAGCTTTACTTTACTTTACTTTACTTTAAGTTTATTATATATATATTATTAAATTAACACAAGCTTCTTTAAGAAGCTTTGAAGGTAAAATCCAAATTTAATTGGATTTTTGGTGGATGTGAGTTCATTCTCTCTCTCTCTCTCTCCTACGACTCTCTCTCTCTTCGATTCCGGGCTAGTTTTACGCCGGATCGACAAACCGAAACCACCACGACGCTCCTGGCGAAATTCTCTACAAGTCTGTCGGAGCGGATCGTCAGGAAAACGAAGTTGGATTTCATCCCAAATCCAAGGTAAGGTTTTATATTTAATATTTGGATTTTTGACAGTTGAAGAAAGTGATATACGCGTAAAAATACTGAACTTTAATATTGGAAATTTTCAGTTCCAGGGTGTTGATTGGGAACGTTGGGAATCATTCCTAAGTTGAGGTAAGACTTTTTAAGTCGAATTTGACTTAGTGGTAGTTATAGAAAATATTGTACGTACGAAAATACTAAACTTTAATTCTGCGAGTTTTCATTTTCAGGGTATTGAGTTGAGAACCTTGTGGGTATGGGAAAGATTTTCTTAGGGGCTTTTCAGGAATCAGGTAAGGGGATAAACTAAGCTAGTTTTGTTTTGAGAAAATGTATGTATATATAGATAGCATCTGATTTCAGGAAAAATAAATATATTTATATATATGATTTATATTTGGAAAATACTGTTTAAATGATGATATGTTGAATACGTAGAAAATTTGTTTAGTGTGGCATGAGCATAAAAATGTTATGAAATACTGTTTTTTTTTTTAATGGGGACGATATGAATTTCTATGATGGAAAACCGGCGTACGGGCCGAGATATTTTTATATGTATATGTGATTTGCCGGCGTATGGGCCGTGCTATGTGGATGAGATTTGCCGGCGTACGGGCCGTGCTATGTGATTTGCCAGCGTACGGGCTGTGCTATGTGATTTGTCGGCGTACGGGCCGTGCTATGTGGTTTGCCAGCGTACGGGCTGTGCTATGTGATTTGTCGGCGTATGGGCCGTGCTATGTTAAAATGTGTAATACCGGCGTACGGGCCGATGATTTTCATGATACACGTATATATGTAAAATGATATGATTGATGTGAAAATAAATGATACGAGATATTTATGTATCACGGTTTTAGTATATGTATATGATATCAGAACCTGGTTGGCTTGGTCTAAGCTAGCACTTGCACGGTACCGTTGCTATGTGTCCATGGTCCTCGTGATCATGATATCTGTGTTAACGCCGCTGTACGGAGTGGTGTGAGATTGGATGGTCGATGTGGTTATTTTCAAGAAGTGTGCTGTTATCGCCCCTGGTGTACGGACCAGTCTGGGTAGACCCATCGGACCTACAGACTACTGTTTGACTTGGCAGTGGTCGGCCAACCATTGTCAGGTCCCGCCTTCGGGCCACACAACCCAGTCATGTGGGGGTAATACATGACAACAGCCAGCTAACCTACCAGGATTGTTTTATGTTATTATTAGTGTATGAGATGAGATATGTTTATGAAAATGCAGTATATTCTGCTATGTGTTGATATGCATATGTTTTCCCATATTTGATAAACAGTATTGAATATGTTATGTATGGTATATGTAGAACACAGAATACTCATGTTGCCACACACTGGTATTAGTTTATTTCCCTTACTGAGAGGTGTCTCACCCCTAAATCTTATACATTTTTCAGGAGCCCCTTATAGGAGAGCGGGAAAAGCCCCGCTGATCTAGATCAGTTGTTTGCCCTCTTTGGAAGGGTAAGTTTTTGGTAGGGAGAGTTAGGTTTTGTGGGAGATTGTCCCTAGATTTCATTTTTGAGATGTATATACTGTGAGATAGTAATTGTAGTGACTCTGGTATGTGTTATGCACAATATGATGAGATGTATATGATTTTATACTTTCTGCTGCGTAGGCTTCTGCTGTATGTTTTGTTATATCCCTGGTGCCCACGGGCCCAGGTGGATTGTGACATGCTGAGCTGGGATGTATAATGTGATGATAATTTATTTATAAAAAAAATATATATATGTGAAAAAGGAGCAGGTCGTTACATTGTGAACCTAGTGAAATGATCTTTCTCGAACTATTAAGTTTAGAGAGACACGTGAACATGCTGTTGGGGGTCATTTGGTTGAATTAAGTCAAAATCGACTGCAAGATCATCAAGATTAACCATTGCTAGGACATAATGTTCACGAAGAAGATGTTCAACCAGTAACAAGTAAATTGTTACAATTAGATTCTACGGAATCATTACCTAATGAGGAAGTAGTAGTTAGGAAATCCTCAAGAATAAGGAAACCTACAATTCCAGATGATTATGTTGTATACTTGATGGAGTCTGATTTTGATGTTGGACCTAAAAAAGATCTAATCACGTTTTCACAAGCCATGAGTGCAGATAAATCTACATTGTGGCTAGATGCCTTGAAAGAAGACTTGGAATCCATGCATAAGAACCAAATTTAATATCTCGTCGAATTACCAGAAGGAAAGGTAACTATCGGTTGTAAATGGGTCTTTAAGACCAAGCATGATGCTTCTGGTAATGTCAAACGATATAAGGCTAGATTGGTTGTTAAGGGTTTCACTCAAAAGGAAGGCATTGATTATCATGAAACCTTCTCTCCGATCTCATAGAAGAATTCATTTAGGATAATCATGGCTTTGATAGCTCATTTTGATCTAGAGTTACACTAAATGGATGTGAAAAAGACATTCGTTAATGGGGATCTTGATGAAGAAGTATACATGAGGCAGCCTGAGGGTTTTAGTTATGATAGTCATAACGTTTGCAAGCTAAAGAAGTCAATCTATTGTTTGAAATAGGCTTCCCGCCAATGGTAGTTAAAGTTTCAAGAGGTTATCATCTCATCTGGTTTTGATGAGAACATTGTGGATCAATGTATATACCTTAAGGAGAGTGGGAGTAAGTTCATTTTCTTGGTCCTGTATGTAGATGACATTCTACTTGCGAGTAATGATTTGGGTTTGCTATATGAGACTAAGCAGGTCTATTGGATTTGGTGTATTCCCAAGAGGGGGGTTGAATTGGAAATTTAAAATTATTTCTTCCTAGGTATAACTAATCCAACAGTAGTATACCACAACCTAGGGTCTGTCTAAAAATGCATACCAATTCAACAGATAAACTCTCCTTACGAGACAAAGAATACCCACCTCAAGCCACACCTGGAATACAACACAATAATCAATACAATTTTGTGTACAATTTCAATACTTCTCCAATAAGCAAGTATGCACTCACAGATAATAGTATTTATGCTCAGGTGAGATTGGTCAAGTAATATATCAACTCACAACAATTTGTGTATATCAATGTATGTGTGAGTAAAACATTTGATTCAAGATATTATAATTAACAAATAATCAATGGAACTTGGGAATCCTAATTAAATATTCTCAAAAAATATTTTTCGATATAATGCTCAATAGACATTAGGATTAAAGCTTACAAAGATATGATATATATCAATAATAATATGCAAACTTTAGATACTTGCAATGAGGATGCAAGATCTCAAGAAAATATAAAGTTTTCCCAATCAATATTTATCAATATGAAATACTATGGGAAAAACTCTCTAAGCTAACCCTCAAAAATATTTTTCAAAAGATTATGCAAGATGAGAGTTGTATGCTTGGAGATGAATGGAAATATGCACAATAATAAAAAATTCAAACTCCCTTTCAAGTTGAAAACAAGGAGTATAAATAAATGATTCTCCTTGCGAAAAGTTTTTCGAATCAAAGTGCAAGGAGAATGAGCAAATGTATTTTGAAAGATAGAAAGAATTTGATCAAAATGAGTAGTATAAATAAAAAGAATTTCATAGAATTTTTTGGCTAATGATTTTCCTAATCCCCTACTAATTAAGATAAATGAAGAGGTATTTATAGCTTTTCATGAAAATAGTTAGAGACACAAGGGGAATTTTAGAAAAAGTTTAATTGGGTTTAATTAATTTTAACCTTGATTTACCTAAGGTAAAAATTTTCAACTCGAGACATTCAGTCGCCTGAAGCTCAAGTTCGGTCGCCTGAATAGATAGACAAGGAAAAGGTGATCTTTTGGGTTCGGGTGCTCGAGGGTGAGTTTGATTGGCTAAAGCTAAGGCAATTTTCCAAACGATCGAGGTTTAGTCGCCCAGTGAACTGTTCGGTTTGTTGAACCTCACAATTTGGTTGCCCGAGCCTATTTTGAACTAAGAGTTTAGGTGCTCAAGGAAGGTAAAAAGTAACCATTCTTATATTTGGTCAACCGTGGACATTCAGTTCAAATTATGTTCGGTCGCCCGGGCCATGGTCAACCGTTGACCCTTTGTACATTCGGTCGCCCAAACCATTTTTAACACTCTAGGTTTGGTCGCCGAAGCCCTATTTTTGTCCTATTTGAGATTAAAAAATTTACCCCTATTTTCATAGATATGACTTGTAAGATAGAGGGGATTTTTCAAGTGATGCATAAGGACCTATGGTCAGTCTATGGTCGAGACTTTTTAATTAAGCCTAAAAAACCTGGCATCGATCGACTAAATTTTCTATGGTTTTTTTATTTTCCTATGGTCAAACTATAGCCTTTGAGCATAAACCTATCATGCATGCAAAAGCATTATTACGGACCATAATATGTATTATAGACCCAAGAATAATAAATGCATTTACAAATAAAGATGAACACGTCTTCTTCTTTGCTCTTCATATTTCCATGGAATATGCCAAGAGTATGTGTTTGTTTAAGGTCTTTCTGGCTTTCACTTCACTTTCATGTGTGTGACCTGAATGATTAACATGTTCAAGTACTTAGGTACACATATTAGTAAATTACGGTTTGTCATTATCAAAACTAGGGATCAGACTCAAAAAGTCAACAATTTCTCTCTCGAAATTTTGAAATGAAGGATTTGGGTGAACCCTCTTATGTCATTGGCATAGAGATTCATAGAGACAGACAACAAAGAATTTTGGGTTTATCTCAAAATGCTTACATTGAAAAGGTTTTAGAGAGATTTGGTATGAAAAACTGTAAGTCCTAAGTAGCTCCCATAGTCAAAGAGGATAAACTTCGAAAAGACCAGTCACCCCAACATGCATTGGAAATGGAGCAGATGAAAGACATTTCTCATGCATTTGCTGTGGGAAGTTTAATGTATGCTCAGATTTGCACTAGAAATTACACAAGCTTTACCATTAGATTGTTGGGTCGCTACCAGAGTAACCCAGGATTCCAACATTGGGTACCTGCAAAGAAGGTGGTGCGATATTTGCAAGGAACCAAGGATTACATATTGACTTATAGACACACTAATTTTTTGGAAGTAGTTGAGTATTCAGATTCATATTTTTCCAGTTGTGTAGATAGCAAAAAGTCAACCTCTAGATATATCTTTTTTATTGCTGAAGGAGCTATATCCTGGAGGAGTGTGAAATAGAAAATTATTGCTACGTCTACTATGGAGACAAAATTTATAGTCTTCTATGAAGCATCAACACAGGCCTTATGGTTAAAGAATTTTATCAATGGTCTCAAAATTGTTGATTCTATAGAAAGACCGATAAAGATTCTCTGTGATAATTATGCTGCGGTGTTCTTTTCTAAAAACAATAAAAGTGGAAGCAAAAACGGGCATATCAACATAAAGTATCTTAGTGTGAGAAAATATATCAAGAAAAAATTGGTTACAGTTGAACACTCCACTACAGACTTGTTAATTGTGGATCCAACGACCAAAGGTTTACCGGTTATGCAGTTTAAGGGTCATGTGGAAAATATGGGCCTTTGTGGCATTTAGTTTTTTATTTTTTTGTACTTGTTGACATTTTGTCACGCAGAGAGTTATTTTGATGAATTATTTAGTATTACGCGTGTAAAGATAAATTCATCACATCCATCAGGATATTAAGGTTGGACCCGAATGACGTTGATCATTCATAAAGTTTTTCCTAAAGTGCTTACTTATGAAGTATTATGCATTGTAACACAGAAGGGAATGCTTGATAAATAAAGCACTACTGCTATGGTTCCTTGTGTAATATGACTTAAGTGAGTGGGAGCAATCACAATAAAGATTATGTGCATGCAATTAAAGTTATATCATGACTCATTTAGATAAAGAATGTGTTATGTGAACCAAGTGGGAGAATGTAAGAAATATTTATATTATTTTATAAATATTACCTTAAAGTGATTCACATTTCACCTTTATTTTATGGTTCCAATAACCACATTAAGTTTTTCATAGAGTACTACTGAGGAAATTTCTGAATACTGATGTTGAGATTAATCCCATGTTTTACCTAATTAATTAATCATTATATATATATGGAATATATGAATTAAGGAGCAACTTATAATACACACACACACACACACACACACACACACACACATATATATATATATATATATATATATATATATATATGTTGACCCTATGGGTCATACTCGGTTTTGATAATGACAAATACTCTTTGTATTTAATGGTTGATGAGTTTGTGTGCAGGATCAATTGGAAGTATCATATGGTGCACGCACATGAACTTGAAGAAGATAAAGACCCAGAACATTTATGTGTTGTAATTTAATTGATTTTTTACTCAGGTTTATAATAGTAAATAGGAAATGGTCTGTAATAATCAATGCATTACATGCATGATAGGGTAGATAAGCTCAAAGGATTATTGAATGATCTTAGGGAAGGTACAATGTCCAAGCATTCACATGAATACAACATACTATCATACTCTAACTCTATATAAACTATTGTCATTCTATAGTTCAGTATAGAATAATATCGTTATAGGCGAACTCTATTAACGGCAGGTGTTGAATCTAGTTTTCCCCGAAATCCAACACTCAAGCCTGCAACATATTTTCTAGTATCTAGATTATTCTCTTTGTCTGTCCATCAGTCTAGGGATGAAATACTGACTGTAACCCCATTACAGAATCCATGATAATGTGCACCCATCACGCTTCCGTTGCACCACTCTAATGCTCAACTTTCCTCTGCTGACATATTAGACACTACTTTACATATCAGGCAATTTCTTTCTTTATATTATTCTACCAGAAAAATTCTCGCAAATCTCAATACATTTTGGTGCTTCCTAGATGCACTGAGTAAATAGAACAATGTGCCTCTAAATTTCAACGCATATACCACTGCTGCCAATTTTAAAACATATATGAAATAACTTTTCCCATACTCCTTGAGTAGCCAAGAAGCTTATGCCACAACCTTCTTCTGTTGCTTCAAAACACATCCAAGCCCCTTTCCGAACCGCATCACTGTAAATCACAAAATTGTTTTCCCATGAAAGAATTGATAGTATTGTCACAGTGATGACTCGTTGCTTTAACTCCTAGAAATTTTGCTCACATTCATCTGTCTATTCATACTTCACATTATTCCTTGTTAACTTATCAGAGAGCCTAATAACTTAGAAAACCCTTCTATGATTTGGCCATAATAACCTATCAAACCCAAGAATCTTCTTATCTCGTGAATGTTCTTCAGTTTCGTCCAATCCATTACCACCTCTATCTACTCAGGTCAACTGAATATTCTCTTGTCTTAACCTTCACCTGATGGTACCCTGTTCGAAGTTTGATTTTTGGAGAAGACTTGTGTTCCCGAAGTTGGTTAAACAAGTCATCTGTACATAGTAGTGTGTACTTGTTCCTAACTGTCACCTTACTTATTTCTCGATAATTGATATAGATCCTCAATGATCCGTCTTTCTTTTAACAAGAAAAACCAGTGCTCCCCATGGTGACACACTAGGTAAGATGAATTCTTTATGCATTGACTCCTATGACTGATCCTTTAAATCTTTCCAATTTTATTGGAGTTATAGAGATTGGTGTTAGGATATCTTCCAACTTTAATTCCTCCTTCTGACACTTCCTTCACATAGATCAGCATCTCTCTAGAGGCAGCCTCCTTGCCTGATTAGCTGACAACATCTATGGCGAGGCACGCACGCACGACCCATCAAATTTGTGCTCCTACACCCCTGGTGGTCTGAACACCACTTCCTTCTTATAACAGTCAATACTGGCATAATTGAAAGTTAGTCAGTTCCTCCTCAAAATCATGTCAAACCCATGCATATCAAAAACCATTAGATTAGTAGGTATCGTCCTCCCTAGAATACTAATTGGATAATCCTTGAGAACCCTTCTACAAACTACCACAGCCCCCATCGGTGTGACCACAAATAAATATGTATTTGACAGATAAGCTTTTATCACACGCAATTCAACATATTCCCGATATATAGATGAGCATGTTGCCCCGAAATCAAATAATACAACAACTTTATTTGCCAACAATAGTAAAATATTACCTCTCACCACATCATTTGTATTTTTTGCTTCTCCTAGTGTACTATAATAGGCCTGTGCCAGGGCGGTGTTCCTCTGATAGCCATCCGGGGATGCCTGACTATCCCCCCGAAATTGTCTAATAGGGATTGCATTGATCGGCTACGCATGATAGTCTCGTGCAATGTGGTCGGACCAATCGCACAGATAACATACATTTGTTCTAGCTTGACATTTTCCCGGATGTCTCCTTTTACACCTGGGACAAAGAGGGCATAACAGATTACCCTGCCCTGCTTGATTCCCCATCTTAGATTTTTGGCCCATATATATTATTTCCGTTTCTTTTCCATGAACTCTGATTTGTATCGGCTTGGAAACTAAGAGGCACCGACCTCTTCCCATGACTTTGTACCTCTGCTTATCTCTCCCAACTTGTCTCTGCTACAGTGGCTTTATTTTACCAACTCCGAGAAATTATGCACCTGCAAGACTGCAACCTGCTCTTATATCTCCTGTCTTAGCCCCCTCTCGAACCTCTACGCCTTTCTAAATTCATTAGGAATCATAAATGGGGCAAAACGAGATAGCTCCACGAACTTAGCGGCATACTGTGGCATTGTTAGATGACCCTGAGTCAAATTCAAAAACTCTTCCATCTTAGCATCTTTAACAGAGGTGGGGAAGTAGCGGTCGAAAAAGATCTCCTTAAAATATTCCCAAGTTAGTGCTACTAGTACTGGCCTCTGCTCCTCTAGGAGCTTGCTTGCTAACTACCATTGCTCGGCTTCACCCGTCATCTTAAAACTAGCATAAAGAACTTTCTGTTCATCAGTGTAGCGTAGCACTGTCAATATCTTCTCAATCTCCCATACCCAATTCTCTGCAATAATTGGGTTGGAACTTCCTGCAAAAGCTGGGGGACTCATCCGAGTAAACTGCTCTATGGTGCAGCCTTGATCAGTAGGTGGGAAACCTTGTCCCCTAAAGTTCCGTACAATTTCTACCATGACCTGCTGCAAAACACTACGCAGTACTAAATTTGAATCACTGCCACCCCTGATAGAAGTCCCCACGTTGCCACTACTCCCAAAATTTGCATCGTTATTCCCAGGGTCCATCCTAAAAATTGGACAGAATACAATCTTAGAATTCCAATACCTTAACGTAACTGACAAAATTATCCAACTAAGAAAATAGTTAAACATCCACATTTCAAATGTAAGTCTTAACACACCACCCAGTCACAAAACCGTCGACGTTTTGTTTTTGCCATATAAAACTATTGACGGTTTGGCCCAAAAACCTTAACTATCCTCCTTCTTATATGTCTTTAGCCATTTTAAGGACTAAACCCTGAATCCACAGAAATTATGACCTACCCAACCAACTAACATCTCAAATTTCAGTCCTTCTGCTCAGAAACAAAAATCATCAAGGGTTTGCCATAATTTTCCTGAAACCATCATCTTAGGAAAATCACAGAAGACCATCAATGGATTTTTGCCTCCAAGCTACGAGACAAAACCTAAAATTTCAACTTACTTCGGATGCTCCATTTTACTATACATCCTCTACCAAATCCACCATACAACACATAATCTATTCCATTTCTACTCCCATCACCACTCATTCCTATACTCTGACAGTATTGTCCATTAAAGTCTACAAAATCTAGCAACCTAGGCTTTGATACCACAACTGTAATGTCTCAGAAAAAATTGCTGATATAATAATAATAATAATAATACACCATCGTGACATCTCTGATACCATACTTTTACATTCTCATTTTTTATTTTCTTTCATTTTAATCATAACACATATATACATGATAATATAAATATTACATCTACCTATTCACTACCTGCGAAAGCAAAAATAGACCTATCCATAACTATACATACCAGAGTACTAACTCTCAACCATTACTATACCATCTCCTCAGACGGAACTATAATCCAAAATTATAATCATTTATATACACAGATCCAGACTAACGCTTACTCTATTTGTAATATCTACACCCCGTCCCTGAGCTCCTAGGCCTGGTTACCTGGTGATCCTGAAATGTTGAAATATTAACGAGGTGAGACACCTCTCAGTAAGACGGAATAAATTAGTGTCAGTGTGTGGCAATGAGTTTATATATATATACATATGATTCATCTCTTAATTAACTTAAATGAAATAGCAATTTAAACTATACTCATACCTTTACAATTTCATAGCACATATTCTTTTTCAGTTCATAACTCGGCTCAAAAGTCGTATTCATATAAATTGCAAGTTACATGATTTGTACACATATAAATCATTTGCTTAGATTGAGGCATTTCGTACCGTCGTCCCCCAATCCAGCTAATCATACTCAGTTCACAATTCGGCTCATAAGTCCTCTGCATAATTCCACAAGTTACATAATCTACACACATATTAACATTCACTGCATGATTGAGGAGTTTTGTGCCGCTGTCCCTCAACCAGCTATTCATACATTCATTTACCATGATTGAGGCGTTTCGTACCACCGTCCCTCAATCAGCTATTCTTACATTCATTTACCATGATTGAGGCGTTTTGTACCACCGTCCCTCAACTAGCTATTCATACATTCATTTACAATGATTGAGGCGTTTCGTACCGCCGTCCCTCAATCAGCTAATTATACATTCATTTATCATGATTGAGGCATTTCGTACCATTGTCCCTCAATCAGCTAATCATACATTCACTTATCATGATTGAGGCGTTTCGTACCGCCGTCCCTCAATCATCTAATCATACATTACACTTGCTGAGTTTGAAGCGTTTCGTATCGTCATCCGTCAAACCAACCATTCATGCCCATACCTTAAAAAACAACAATATGTTTCGGTGAGCGTTTTCGTCGTGTGGTTTTATTCGCAAGTTTCAGTTATCCTAAGCGTAATTTGTGTGTTATAGTTAAATATATGTTTCATGGTTTAAGATTATATGTTTTATGTTTTATAATTTGTCTGATTTACGTTTTACAATTCGCGTACAAGGTGAGGGTTTCTAAATGTATTCGTAAGTAGTGAAGGTACAGTGTCCAAGCATTCACATGAATACAACATACTATCATACTCTAACTCTGTATAAACTACTGCCATTCTATAGTTTTATATAGAATAATATCATTTTATAACTCTGTCTTACAAGTACTCTGTGTTAAACACTATCAAATCATTATTTAATATCCAACATTGTCATATCATTATGTTGTATTAAACGTTGTCAAATCATTATTCTATATTAAACATTATCATTTTATAATTCTGTATAAAAACACGGTCATATCATTATTCTGCATTAAACACTGTCATATCATATCAAGCTACCATATCTACCATACTCCCTACATTCCCTAAATTCGATATAACACATACTTGTCATGTATCATCATAAAATGTAGTAACATAGTTATTTCTCATGCTACACAAAATAGATGATTATTCATATTACAACTTATGCACTATCATATCGTTATTATTATGTATCAATCTCATGTCACACAATTTGAGTATCACTTCATAATATAAAAATTTGCCTGGGATAACTTTATTTTTCTATTGAAAATAATGGTATAACAAACTCTAGGGTTTTACTTAATTTCGGAATACCTGTTTCCCAAAAATATACCGATAACAATATTAATCCAAAATTTCCACATGCCTAACCATTTAAAAAATCACATATAACATTTTTGTATTTAAAATCTTAGTTTTAAACAGTTTAATCTCAGAAAATAAGTTGACCGAATTTATTCCTCTTATCTATTTATTGAAGAAATGTTTACAGGGATCCTAAAACAGTGCCTGCGGCGTTCGCACAAAATCCTATATCCAAATACCCTGACTTAAACAGCTCAACTCTGGAATAATAACCATTTAACATTTCCTAGGCCTGCACATTCCCAATAACTGATTAAACTTTAAAAACATCTTCCTTACCCTAATTTTTATAAGCCTCTATCCTAGGCAAAACCGTCGATGGTTTTCCTAAAATCGTCGGCAGTTTGACTTTTAATCCAGCCAATTATTTACTGTTTTACCTTTACTGGACTGCAGTTACTAAAAATTATTAACAGTTTTCTGAGCTCATCCAAAACCGTCGACGGTTTGGCCTGTGTCAAACCAAATTTTCTCTTTTCTTTATTATTTTTATTATTACTATAATCTGAATCTCTACAATTAATACTTATACTTAATTTAATTAATATGTACATTCACGTTTGACATTGATCAATTCTATAATTTAGTATAAAGTGGTAATTTTGCATGTTTACAAATGTCTTCTCATTAATTAGTAATTTTGCATGTTTACAAGTGTCTTCTCATTAATTATAACAACATGAACGCTAAAAGATATCTCACCAGTTTAGAACTTAGAGCTTTCATGATGGAGGTTTCAAGTCTAAATCTTTGCCTTAAAAGGAGGGAAGAGGTATGTGATAGAAAATGAACTACCTTTATTTTTTGTAACATTGACTCTGTGAGTCTCCAATGAACCAAATAATAATAATAATAATGATGATGATGATGATGATGGCACAAAAAACTAAAATTATCAATTTTTTCTTTTTTTATTTTTTGATAAAAATTCAAATTTCGCTTAACAATGTTAAACTAAAAGAAGCATATACAATTATATGAATATCTTTAAATTAAATGTCAAAGAGATTAAGAAAATTTTAAAATGTCACATTTTTGTTGCAAAGGCTAAGGAGGGACTAATGGAAAGGGTACTAGTATTTCTAGAATCAAACATTCAAAAAAGGTTTTGAAAATTTTGAATCGCCAATAAGTCTACACTTTTTTGACAAATCTAAAGAGAGGTAAAAAAGGTAAATGCCTTTCCCCAGTGACCTACCTATAATCCAAATATAATAAATTTTTTGCAACTCAATTTTAAAAACGAAAAAGTTTGTTCCAACTCATAAATCACTCAAAACACTCCTTAAATCATGATCCCCCTATGCAACATTCAAGCATACATTAAACATCTCAAATTTTAGGATTCACATTTGAATTAGAAGCATACAATGAGCAGACCACTTGAGAAAACTTAAAACAACAACCAGTGATAGATTAAGTGATTCCTTTGATAATTTATATTTTCTACTTGTATCAGATAAATTAGAAGCATACAATGAGCCGACAAAAAAACCCAAATGTGTTTGATTATGCTACTAAAACCACAGGTGCGAACCCTGATGTCGCACTGACCAAACTGATCACTCTAAAACTTGCAATTCAGCCCAAGTTACCCTTATAGTCTCTCCCAAAGCAAACAAAATGGAGAAGAGGGATAGATTATGTAGGACTCTAGCTTGTTCAAACAAGAGCATGCAAATGCCCTCCTTGAAATGCTTGTCTGCCATTGATAATTGAACAGTTCATTGTGCGTGTATTTCTAAAGTCGGCAGTAAAATAAAAATGTCCAAATCCCGGCCAGTAGGCCTCTTTCTCCCCACAGGTTAACCAAGTGACAACATTACTTATCAATTGGGCAAGTTACAGCAATATCCAACGAGCAAGAGGACAGCATATTGGTAGGCTGGTAAAATATAATTACAGATGGATAATTGATTGATGAATATTATTCTCATTCAATCCGAGTTGATGTTCAAATGGTTCGGCTTCATAAGCCACTTATGTTTGTCTTGAGGAAAAGAAGATTTGCATGGTGCTTTTTCTTCAGCATCTACCTCATTAGATGCCATATTATCAGATTTCTTCTCTCCAAGGTTTGCCCATCTGTTTCGGTGCCTCACCTTGAGTGATAGAAGACGTGAAACTTCAAGAAGGCCTCCCCATTTCTCCAATGCACGTGCAATGTCATAGCGCCCTAACAAGAGTTCTCATGAAATGAAGAATTAGAAAATTAAAAGCAAGGCATTTACTTTGTGAATTATATAGCTGTGGAAGCTACTGTAAATTAATTCCATAAAAACAGATTTTAGGCTAAAGCAAGGAGAAAACAGTTTGCTGCCAGGAGAAAAAAAAAAATCACTGGCAAATGGTCGGAAGTTCACGACCCGTGGGCCTTCTACCTCCACGAGGCATTGCTCCATCAGGCTTTTGCCCATTGCGGAAACTTCGGGCATGTTGAGTACAATACTAAAATATGAGATAAGTGTTCATTTCTTGTACCTGCACGCTCAAACGATTTTCTGCTGGGCATAAATGATGGGTCCATCCCCCAGTTTTTCTGGAATTGGCTTATCTGCAAGACAAAAAATAACCATTATAAACTTATCAAAATAGTGTTTCACAAAGTTATAGTCAGAGAGCAGCATGACATGTATCCTATCAATTACTCTAGGATAGCTACAGTGTTTGCGCATTATTTTGTAAAGACATCAATACTTAGATTCTTCTGTTTATCTAGTATAACTGTTTGAGCCAGAGGAGATCAATGGAAGGTCCGCAGTCTAAAAGAAACAGAAGCTCGAATAACCTCATAATGATCACAACATAAGCTCGAAACTCACCTCTTCTTTCAAATTCTCAAGGTTGTCCCAGTAGCCCTTTGGTTTGCGGTATTTGTAAGCAAGGGACAGATTCATCAATGATGCAATCCTTGTGAAACCGCCCATTTGTTTAATTGCATTCTCAATATCCCCCCTGCCATGCTTTCGAAGTTGTTTCCTCATGGGCATGAATCCTTCCTGGCCATGTTCTGAGATAAATGCCAAGATCTCCGATTTGAGAACTTTCATATCCCTCTGCAGGCCTGGAACCCTGGGTCTTTGCCTAGATGGACTTGAATTATTTTGAACAAAGAGCTGCTCAGCTAAGTTGTTACAATTGGCATCCCTGCCATTATCAGATGAAGCAATTTGTTCCTCAGATATTTTCTTGTCATCACATGTTTCCGAAGAGGTTTCAGCCTCCTTTTCCTCAATATAATCACGAATTGCAGATAAGTTTGAAGGGAGATCTTCATATATAACCTAAAATAGTCTTAAAAAGTGACCTATCAATAATTTTCCAAGGCTCTATAAAAATTAAACAAAATTTACAGCAGAAACATGAAGCAAGTTTGTTGGTTTTCATGACATGAAAAACTTAATATAATGAATGGGATACAAAAGCAGATCCACATTTCAATAATTAATAAAATTACAATTACTGATTTACATGCTTCAAAATCTCCAATCTCAAGAGTAAAACTAACCAGAAATCTATCCATTGATATGGTCTTCAAAACCATACAAGCATATTTTCACATCTAGACTCTTCCTAAATGATTAGAAATGAAACTAGGTGGACTATAGCAAGTAAATGAAACAAAAGTGGGCCCTACTAGCTATACAGCTCTGTCAAAACAACTAACCTCTTCCATAATAGCTTCAGAAAGAAAGGAATCTTTATGCATTCTTGACTCCACACTGTATTTTAAAAGGGTGTGATGATTTCCAAGTTGCTCAAGGAGCCATTTTCCTTGAAACGCATCAAAATCTCCTTCAACCTGCTCAAAGCTAATTTCTTGCTCAAGACGTTCGCACAAATCTAGAACAACACGTGCATGAAGGACCATATATAGCAGGCCCTTGCATCCTTCCTGCAAAATTGATCAAATGTAGTTTTTCCAAGTACAAAATTTCCTTACATGCTTACACAATAAAATAAAGTACATGAGATAACTGCATAATACTCCCATTTGAAGAAAGTGTAGGAATATTTTCAAGCACATCAATCGTACTAATAATCTAGATTTCCATACTCTTAAACATGAGTAGAACTAGATAAAAGCTTATAGAAAATATATGATTGTAGAATATGTATCAAGTTGAAGGAAATTGTACAAGTCATAAGAATGCCAATCCTATGGATCCGCAAATGCTAGACATTCAGAGAAAAATATTCAGAAAAGAGATCTACGTGAAATGAGGATATTGTAGAGATTGGTGTAACATAAGAAAAGAAAGAACAAGAAATTATTGTGTTCGTAATTTGTAATAGGTTAAGGATAACTCCAACTGAAGAAAACATGTGAAAGAGCAAGTTAATATAGTTTTAAAATGTGCAATGGAAGCAAATATATGTCAAAAGGAAGACAACTTCACCACGAAAGATGTTGTCAGACAAAAGGACAAACAAGAAGAATGTTCTTTTTGGCATGCAATAAAGAATATATCTTCTATCAGTAAAAATGAGGTAGTATCATTAAAAGGGAACCAGTGGGGAGGCCAACCCAAGTACAACTTACAATTCAAAATATCAAAGAGATTACAAAAGGAACGTACATCCTTATTAGAGTTGTCAAAGTAAACTAAGCAGTCGGCTAGCTCTAATTCCATGTCAAAGTATTGTGTGAATGGCCCAATGGTTTGGCCTTGAGTTTTGTATATTATATATAGACTTTACAAGAATGCTATAAGTTCTAGCATGATTCTAGCCCTATACATGTAAACTATAATTTGACAAGCCTTATACATGTAAACTAAATATATGCTAACTATACAAAATAATGAATTGAGAAATAAGAAAATAATTGTGGGCTGAAGTAAGGAAAGAAATCTTTTGCTGTTTGCTGTTCCGTTGACAGCCCCCCTCAAATTGATGTGGGTTGATCAACAAGCATCAATTTGCTACTTAGGAAGCAATTTTGATGACGAGTGAGAGCCTTGGTGAAGATATTTGCAATTTGTAATTCAGTGGAAATATGTGGGAAGAGTGATAACACAAGCTTCAAATGCTTCACGGATAGAATGACAATCGACTTCAATATGCTTCGTGCGCTCATGATAGACAAGATTGGTCGTGATCTGGATAGCACTCGTATTATCGGCATGTAGAGGTGTAGGATCGGTCTCAGAAAAATGTAGCTCAGTAAGCAAACCTCGAAGCCAAATAATTTCAAAACAAGCAAGAGACATTGCCCGATATTCAGATTCTGTCGATGACTTAGAAACTCTGTCTTGCTTCTTACTATTCCAAGAGATCAATGCATCACCTAAGAACACACACCAACCAATGCTGGAGCAACGTGTATCCGTACAACCAGCCCAATCAACATCGCTATAAGCAACAAGGCGAGTAGAATTGCCTGTAGGGAAGAATAAACCACAGGAAGAAGTGCCCTAAACATAGCGTATGATCCTATGGACAGCAGCCAAATGAAGATGACGACGAGTCTGAAGAAACTGGCCAACTTGATGTACAGCAAAAGAAATGTCTAGTCAAGTAATGGTGATATAGACAAGACTACCCACCAACTTCCGGTATAAACTGGGATCAGCAAGTAAGTCACCCTCCTCTTTGCGAAGCTTGAAATTTAATTCCATGGGAGTACCAACAGAAGTACCCTTTGGAAGTCTAGCTATAACCACCAAGTCACTAGCATACTTATGTTGACTGAGTGAAATACTAGAGGGACTACGATTCACCTCAAGACCAAGAAAATATGTGAGAGACCCAAGATCTTTCATATGAAAGTACTCTGAGAGATGAGTCTTGAGTTGAGCAAGTAAAGTAGAATCGAAACCAATAATCACAATATCATCAACATAAACCAAAAGAACAACAATACCCATGTTTAATTTACGAAGAAACGATGAAGTGTCATACTTGCTCTGCTTGAATGAAAATTGTAACAAAGTGGTGCAGAATTTATCAAACCAGGCCCTCGGAGCTTGTTTGAGACCATAAAGAGAGCAACGAAGCTTACACACATAGGAAGTTGGAGAGGGAAACAAGCCCGGGGGTGGCTTCATATAAATACACTCTTTAAGATCTCCATGAAGAAAAGCATTTTTGGCATCCATTTGATGTAGTGGCTGAACACTGGAAGCAGCAATAGCCAAAATCGTACGAACAATAGTCATCTTAGCCACAAGAGCAAAGGTCTCTTCATAATTAACACCATATTCCTGATTATTCCGAAGTACAACATGGTGAGATTTGCAACGATCCAAACTTCCATCAGATCGGACCTTGACTGAGTAAACCCATTTACAACCCAAAGGAACAATGGTGAGAGGACAAGGCTCAATGTCCCAGGTGTGATTGGCCTCTAGAGTGGCAATTTCTTCCTGCATAGCTTGTCGCCAACAATCATGCTTGGCAGCGTGTGAGTAGGATGTGGGAATATCTAAATTGTACAATGCAGCAGTATGAGCTAAAACAGAATTGCCAGAATTGGAAAAGGGAAACCCATACCTATCTAGGGGTACAGACACTCGAGAAAAGCGACGTACCAAAGGTTTTGGAGGTGCTGCAACTAACTGAATATGGAGCATGGTAGGATCAGATATCGGATGAGCTACCAAAAGAGACTGTAGGTGGGAGCATCGCGTATACACAATACCTGGTTTAAAACAAGAACTGACTTGATGAGGATCCAAGAACTGCTCCTCAAAGGAGGGGAGAATCACAGTAGAAAAGGAGGGTACAGAGGACACAGGAAAGAAATGTTGATTTTCAAAGAAAATAATATTCCTAGAAATGCGTGTGCGATGTAATGTAGGATCATAGCAAACAAAACCCTTTTGACACACATTATATCCCAATAATGCACATTGAACAGATTGAGCAGATAATTTATGTCACTCATGAGGAGGTAAATGAACAAAACATACACAACCAAAGGTACGGAGATTATCGTAACTAGGTTGCTTAGCAAACAAGCGGAAATAGGGAGACTCCACAAGTAGGACTTGAGAAGGTAAACGATTAATCAAGCAAGTAGCAGTTTTCAGAGCCTCAACCCAGAACAAGGATGGAACAGAGAATTCCAGCAAGAAAGTACGTACCACATCTAGGAGATGACGATTTTTGCATTCAGCTACTCCATTTTGTTGGGGTATAGCGGGACATGAACGTTGATGAATAATACCTTTAGAAGCCAAAAATGCCTGAAACTCAGTAGACACATATTCACCACCAGAATCTGTGCATAATGTCTTAATAGAAGTAGAAAATTGATTGTCAACATATGCTAAAAACTCAGTCAAAGTACGAAAAGCCTCGGATTTAGAGCGAAGAAAGTAGACCCAAGTTAATTTGCTATGATCATCAATGAAAGTCACATAGTATTTAAATTTTTCATGTGAACTAACCAGGAAGGTCCTTGAACATCACTATGGATAAGATCAAAGCACTAAGAAGCTCTACTAGCATGCAAAGGGAAGGGAAGAGTTTTGCTTTTACCAAGTTTGCAAAAGGCACACTCAAGAGATAAAAGAAGAACATTCTTTATTACCAAGTAAACCAGAGTTCAATACATGAGATAAGATCTAAGTATTGGGATGGTCTAAACGACGATGCCACACAATACTAAGATCTGAAACATTATTACAAGCAAAAGACTTAATAGAAGAAACTGGAGAACATGCTGGACCAGGCAAAAGTAGTGGAAACAAGCGCCCCACTTTAGGTCCCTTCGCAATCAACTCCCCTATTACCTAGTCCTGCACAACACAATCATTACCAGAAAAATTAATAGCATAATTGTTATCAACTAATTGACCAATAGAAATAAGATTTGAGAAAAGCTGAGGAGCAAGAAACACATCAGTGAACCTAGAAGGGGCATCTCCGACAGCAGCTATTGGCAAAAAACTGCCATTGGAAGTCTGAATAGCAGATTTACCAGCGTAGGGTAGTGAGATTATTCGTCACGTTATTAGAGGCTCCCAAGTCCACATACCAGAGTTTAGTAGAATACCTTGGAGCCTCATTGCTGATAATACCGAAATTAACATCTGTTGCACCATTTCAGGTGTGTATTAATTCGCTGTAGGAGGTGTAGGAACAAAGGAGTCACCTTAAGAAGAGCCAGGGGCCACAAAAGCCATTGTGGGGGGGTACAATAATAGAAGTCTGTAATGCCTATGCCTAATGATTCTGCGGGCAGATACGACAGTCTTTGATAATGTGACCCTTCTTCTTGCAATAAGAGCATAATTTCTTGGAACAATTAGCAGCGATATGCCCAAATTCTTTGCAACAAAAACACTACAAGGTGCTAGAATGTGCAGGCGGTCCTCGTTGTTGAGCAACATAAGCCACAGGGACAGACCCTGAACTACCATGAGATTGTGCTAGAGTAACTTGAATACTAAGCCATTGTTCTTCACGAAGTAACTCACCAAAACAAACATCAAGAGAAAGAACAGGAGAGCGATTCAACAGAGACGAGCGAACAAATTCATACTCGGGGCGGAGTTTCATAATAAACTAATCACGACGAATAGTCTCGTGAAGACGTTGAATAATGGGAAGAGAAGCAACAGGAACATCCGCAATAACCAAATCAAAATATTCGTTCCAAAGAGTCAAAAACCCCAAATAATAGTCTTGGATGGAACGATTGTCATGTTGAAACATGGCAATCGCATGCTCTAACTGAAAACGACGGGTACCGTTATCTTGATGATATACTGTTTTTAAATAAGTCCACATGGGTTGAGCGGTGCGATAAGGTTGCAAGTTGGGGACAATATGTGGCTCAACTGAGCCAAGAAGCCAAGACATAATCCGAGCATCAAGCACAACCCATGAATGACAAGCCGCTGAATCCTTGGCACCAAGCACAGCCCATGAAGGACAAGCTACTGACTCCTTGGATTTATCAAGATTGGGTGCACAATCTGTGCCATCAACATGACCCCAAAGATTTTTTCCCTTCAAGAAAAGTTCAAATTGAAAAGTCCACATAGAATAATTGTTACCTATAAACTTGGCACACATAGGTGCGGAGTCCATGCTAAATAAAGGAGAAAATCAAGAAGCCCAAAAAAAAAAAAAAAAAAAAACAGACTGTGCCGAAAGAAAAAGACTACTAGAAAATCTAGAAGCCTAAAAATTCGAAGGGGAAACTTGCTTTGGCGAGAATCACAAGGACAGAAACCTGCTGCGCCGAGACAGAGAAGCACCAGAAACAGAAACAAAAAGCTCTTGCCTGCACTAAAATAAATGGCAAACTAGAAAACCTATTGTGCTAACAGCCACAAAAATACCGAAAGAACAAAGAACAAAAAAATTATAGAAGAGAAAAAACAAAACCACAACAGCCACAAAACGAGAGACACCTCCGAAACCGAGAAGACAAACAAATTCGAAGGGGAAAAAAACTTAGCAGTCGGCTTGCTCTAATAGCTTGTCAAAGTATTGTGTGAATGGCCCAATGGTTTGGCCTTGAGTTCTGTATATTATATATAGACTTTACAAGAATGCTATACATAGAAAGTAAATAAGTTCGAGCATGATTCTAGCCTTACACATGTAAACTATAATCTTTCAAGCCCTATACATGTAAACTAAATATATGCTAACTATACAAAATAATGAATTGAGAAATAAGGAAATAATTGTGGGCTAAAGTAAGGAGAGAAATCTTTCGCTATTTGCTGTTCCGTTGACAAGAGTTACCACTCTACCAAAAGGATTCAGTTTTTCAACATCTATCTTGATCCGAAAAAAAAGAAATTTCCTTCTCTTTTAAAGATCCTTGTTAGATTACCATTTTACCAACAAGCTTAGGCTGTTAGGTTTGGGACCAAGAATCCCCTGCTTGTGCAGCCTAATCGCATGTGGAGAGATAATCAAACAATAAATAGTATCCATTACACGGAATAAAATAATTTTTAACCACCACACAATAAATGCAAGCAACAAGACTAGAACCCAAGACTTCCTAGCAACCATATCTCCAACACCATCTTAATCAACCACTTTACCCAAAAGCTTAACCTGGCTCTGGTACCATGTTAGGTTACCACTTAACCTAAAAGCTTAAGCTAGGTTCTGGGTCAACAATGTACACAAAGCTTTTACACTTCTTGTATTTCTCTCCCTCCAAAAAATCCAAAAAACAACAACAACAAGCCTTAATTCATTTGATTTAGAGCATTTTCCTCTTCTAAATTAAGAGCTATTAAATTCTTCCTCACTACCTCATTCCAAATTATTTTAGGTCTACTCCTACCCCTATTGATACCAAAAAGCAATATTTAACTCACTCCTCCTCACAAGTGCGCTACTAGGTTAGTGTTTCAAATGCCTAAACCATCTAAGTTGGGCCTCCCTTATCTTATTTCTACCAGTGCTATGCCTAGTTTATTGTGCATATGTTCGTTCCTTAATTTATCTCTTAATGTTGTACCACTCATCCACCTTAACATTTGCATTTTGAAAATTTTTACTTTTTGTACATATTATTTCTTAGTTGCCCAACATTTCGATCCATAATGCATGGCTGGCCTTATATCTATCTTATATAACTTTTTTTTTTTAATTTTAAGGTATTCTATGATCAAACAACATGCTTAACACACTACTCCATTTTATCCAACCTACACTTAACAGAAAAAGAAGAAATTTTATCAAGGACAAGATAGAAAAAACATCAAAAACAGTATGAAAAACTAAGAATTAGATATCGTCCTAATCACTAAAGAAATTTAAAAAAAAAAAAACATGAAACATTAATTTTAAAAAAATAAAAATAAAAAACATCAGTACGATAAGGCTTAAACTTAGAATTGTCAAATAAGGAAAAGACTAAAAATATAAGATTTATTCGCAAAATTAGAGTAAACGAAGTTAAGTTTGCACTAAAAAAGATGAAAAATGGGAAAGCTATGGGACCAGATAACATCATGCCAAATGAAGTTTGGAAATGCTTAGGTGATAACGGAATTATACGGTTAACTAATTTATTTAATACAATTATAAAAACTAAGAAAATGGCAAATGAATGGAGGAAAAGCACTTTAATACCTATATACAAAAATAAAAGAGATATTCAAAATTGTAATAACTATCGTGGAATTAAACTTATAAGTCATACAATGAAACTATGGGAAATGGTAGTTGAACAAAGATTAAGGTTAGAAACGAAAGTCTCAAAAAATCAATTTGATTTTATGCCTGGGAGATCTACCACAGAAGCTATATATCTTTTAAGAAAATTAATGGAAAAGTTTAGGGAAAAGAAGAGGGACTTGCATATGATATTTATTGACCTTGAAAAAGCATATGATAGAATACCTAGGGAGTGGGTTTTAGAAAAAAAGGGTGTATGTAGTAGGTATACTGATGTCATTAAGGATACATACGATGGAGTAATGACTAGTGTAAGGTCTATTGATGGAGAAACTAGAGAATTTCCAATCACCATAGGTGTACATCAAGGATCTGCTTTGAGTCCTTATCTTTTTGCTTTAGTGATGGACCAATTGACTAAGGGTATTCAAAAGGAGGTTCCATGGTATATGTTATTTGCAGATGATATTGTATTAATTTATGAAACTAGGGACGGAGTAGAGGCTCAGTTAGATTTATGGAGAGAAGCTTTGGAATTTAAAGGCTTTAGGATATGCAGAAATAAGACAAAATATATGAAATGTAATTTTAGTAATGATAGGAGGAATATTAGAGACAAAGTTAAACTTGATGATGAAGAAATGAATAGTACTTGTAGATTTCGATACTTTGGATCTATTATGCAAGCTAAAGGAGAAATTGAAGATGATGTAATGCATAGAGTTAAAGCAGGTTGGGTAAAAAGGAGAAGTGCTTCAAGTGTCCTCTATGATCGTAGAATACCCTTAAAATTGAAAGGGAAGTTTTATATGACAGCTATAAGACCATCTATGCTATATGGATCGGAATGTTGGGCGACGAAGAAACATAATATTCAAAAAGTAAAAGTTGCCGAGATGAGAATGTCTAGATGAGTGGTATAACATTAAAAGATAAATTAAGGAATGAACATATTCGCGGTAAGTTAGGAGTAGCTCCTATAGAAGATAAGATAAGGTAGGGACGACTCAGATGGTATGGATACTTGCAACATAGGCCGAATAGTGCACCGGTGAGGAAGAATGAGTTAGTTACTGTGGGGAGCAGTAGAAGGGGTAGAGGTAGACCTAAAATAACTGGGGAAGAGATAGTACATGAGAACTTAATATCCCTGAATCTATTAAAAGAAATGGTTCATGATCGCATAAATTGGTGGAAAATGGATTCATATAGCCGACCCCACCTAGTGGGACTTGAGGCTTGGTTTTGTTGTTGTTGTTGTAGTACGACAATGCTTTCAATCTCACTGAACATCAGTTAAGCAACAGCACAAACCTGCAAAGATGCAAGAAAAACTATTTTATCCTAAAGCAGCCACAAAAGCAAATATAGACCCATAAATATCCAAGCATTCCTCTCTGACTGGAGAACCCAAAATTGCAGCAAACACTGCACAGATCCACACAATCCCCTCCTCCTCATGTATCCCACCCATAAAAGATAAATTAAAAACCATCTAAAGAATTTGACCACACCCACTGCTCCTCAAATAAATAGAGAAGTGAATTCCACGCAGTCCAAGAGTGAAGCATTGTAGAAAAAGAAGAGAATGAGATTCACCGCTATTCCAAGCAAGAATGTGAGCTGAGGCACTAAAAAGAAATGCTTTCATAAACCTCCCAGGCAACAGAATCTATGAATTATCTTCTTTATTTTTGAGGAAGGGGAAGTGGATATGCAAAATGTTCAAATATACTACTAAAAAAGCCACTTGCAATGCGTGTGCTTTGTTCTTAGCTACTTATAAAATAAAATGACTTTGAAGAGAAAGGATTAATTATCTACTTCTCCAACAAAACAAGAATTCTTGCATACAAAACAAAAAGATAATCAGAAAAGAGCTAATAATCACAATCAAAAAATTTAATCAGGTATATTACAAAAAACCCTTGCAGTTCAGTATATCTATCCAGTACCTTCAACAGAATCTGCATCTATTTTCATCTATAGAAGCAAAACATGATTTCCATAACCCCAAACATACTGGAGGACAAGTGAAATCTTCAAGCACATATGAGGGGTCTTCAGAAATGAGATCTCATTAAGCAAGATGATCACAAATCTTTCTCAAGTGTGAGTCATTGAAATATTGCAAAAGCTGGAGAACTTACAGAATGGGTAGGTATTTTACATGTTAGGACAATCCAACCAGAAAAAGGGACTCAATGGAGACAAAGATGTGGAAGGAAAGAAGGCAGAGGCAAAGATCCACATCATGACAAGAAGGAAGAGCATGTAATGGAAGGGAATTGTCAAGAGTTCTTGAGCTTGAAGATTGAACAGTATGGAGTAGACTTAATGAAAATGATATCACAGAGACAAGGAAGTTACTAATGGTAGGACAATAACAGTGTTATCCTTAAAGCAAACAAAAATACCCCAAGAAAACACACATTAAAACATAAGGGTCTAATTTACTAGGAGACAACTGATGGCCAAAGAACAAACAACTGATGTGAGGAGGTAATGAGAACGAAGGGTCTTTAGGTAATAGGATTGAGTATGGTATTTTGACGGTAGCATGTGATCACAGCATCAATCCAAACATTCTGGGTACATTCATTTGGTATATCATGGTGTGGGTGGTTTCCAAAATATTTCTGTTTTTCCATTCAGCAAATCCATTTTGTTGTGGGCTGAGAAACAAAAAGGGATAAGTGAATCATTCAGGGTACTCATATATGTGGTAAAAGAGGTGCTGAAATCCTCTTTAGCATATTCACTATGAATAATTTGAATACATAGAGTAATTTGAGATTAATCTCAGAACAAAAGGCTCATAAGATAGTGAATAGCTCTAAATAAAGCTAGGTCATTCTTAAGTGATCATCAACAAAGGTATTACAACACCAGAAACCCTTAGAAAGAACCCTTCTAGGAACTCACGCAGCTTAATGTACTAACACAAAAGGACTGATTGAATGTCAATTGACACAGGAAGCAAAAGTGGCATGATGATGCTTTCCCATCTAACAAGTCTCACATCTAAAACTAGAGAGAGGACTCAAACTAGGAACCAACTTCTCTAACTTGTCCAGAAGGGTTAACCAAGGCAATAATGAATCTAAAGAGGCGTGACTACAATGATGCAGGTAGTAGATGAGGACAGCAAATCGAAATCGTACTTTATGTCCTTCACCAATTGTACTCATCTTCAAATCCTAAAGAACAATAGGATTAGGAAAGAAGTTGATTGAACGGTTCAAAGATTTTTTCAGTTCACTAACAGACATGATTAAAGGGAATTTAGGAATATACAAACTAAAGGAGAGAGAAATAGACTAAGTAGGATTTGCAGTACTTATCCCACATATTATGGTAGTAGATCGATCTACAAGGGTAGCATGGAGTAAGGCTTCATAATACTAGAGTTTGATAAAATACAAGTTATACTTGTCATATGATCAATTGCAGCAGAATTTAAGACCCAAGAAGGTGGCAGCAGAATCTATGACCCAAGAAGGTACAACGTACTGGACGACAGGCCATAGGTTTACCTTTATGAGCAAGAAATGCAACAGGAAGAGACGCCTGCTGAGATGCATGATATTGAAGGAACTTAGAATACCTTTCCTTTGATACAGATGCAGTGTCCAACAACCGAATGGTTGGGGGGATTTGTTGTTGTAGCATTAGCAACACAAGGGGGCTTGCCATGGATATTCCAACGTGAGTCAACTGTCTGATAACCACATCCACAATTAGTACACTTGCGTGGTGTACCTCTCCCACGTCCATCTCCACCATCACAATTTCCCAAACCACCTCATGAGCCTTTATTATTACCAAGTTGACTACCAAGACCATTAGTCACAAAGGCAGCTCTATCAGGTACCAGAATTTGGAGTGACAGAACTAGAGCATCTTAAGGATGGGTTCCATAGGAGGCAAGGAGCATACAAGAATAGACATCTGCCAAGGTAACTCAGCACTGACAAGAATCTGAAACCGACTGGCTTGCACGCCCTTATATGCCTGCTGGATAATGATGGATTATAACCTTGCCATCTTTTGTAAATGTCATAACATTTGATGCAAATCAACAAGGCTCATTTTATATATAACGCACCTTTTGAAAGAAAAAAAAAAAAAAAAAAACTGAATCACATGGGAGTAAACAAACAATTCAGAGGGGAGCATTGTCATCTCTAACCACCTCAAACAACTTTCCTCTATCTTTAAAAATTTTTTAAAAATAATATAAAAAATAAAAGCTAATGGAAAACAGAAACTGAAACATATCATATGTCCTCATTGTACCTGAACAATGCGCACTTTGTTGTTTTCTCGCGATATAATCTTGCTGATAGCTAAATTTGGAACAATCCTGCAAAAAAAATTAGCCTCACAAGAAAATACAATCTGGAAAACAGGTTCTTGGTACATTGGAGTTGGTCAATAAATATATCTAAACAAAATCAATTAAGCGTTATTTTGTAAGCACATATTGCTTCTATTGCTTTCTTAAGGTTGTTCTAGTAAATTCCTCAAGGGCCTCATCCAGTGGAACAAAATGATGAGCATAAAAATTTTCAGTGTAGGGAATGGGACGATTATTCCAAGAATTTCGGTTGCACCCCAAAAGTCTTACTCAAAAGAAATACTTAAAAAGTCTTTCTTCTTCTTCTTCTTCTTCTTCTTCTTCTTTTATTAAAAAAAAGCACAAATTGCTTACTCAGGAAGCCTTTCATAAGCAGTCATGACATTCCACACTTCACGAACAGGAGCTTTTACTGTAATGGTAGCAACAACACAGCGATGCACGCCTCCATTTTCCTTCAGCAGAAAACCATCTTATCAATGACAGCTAAAAACAAAAGTGGCTTTCCCTGCAAAAGGAAGGGCATGTGAAAATAGTTTAGTGTCAATCAGTTACCAATAGTCCATCAAATCTTCGAAGATGAACTTCATCCACCATACAATGCCTATCAAGTTTGCAAAATTTTCCAAATATACCCCAGTGAGTACTCAATTCAGTAGCTGATGGATGCAAGGGGCCAATACTAGAGCTGGCATTATCCTTCTT
This sequence comes from Malania oleifera, assembly GCF_029873635.1. NCBI lineage: Eukaryota > Viridiplantae > Streptophyta > Magnoliopsida > Santalales > Ximeniaceae > Malania > Malania oleifera. The sequence continues at coordinate 3,726,087 of NC_080423.1, forward strand.
GAACTTTCCAAGAGATAATTTGTCCTTCTCACACACATTACCATCCAAGTTGACTCCAGAGGAAACATGGACAGCTGCAGATGTTGTACTTAAGAAGCATTTTGTACTTGGCATTTTATAGTTCTGTTCAAAAATTATTTCAGCTCTACTAGACAAGGCCTGAAGATTCACTGGAAGATCTGATCTGATGATCCTTTCTAAGAAAATGGTTGGAAAGTTGAATCTTGGTATGACATTGACTTCATATGATAAATTTGTTGTTGTTGACCTACAAACATAGTGATTGAAAATCAAAGAATAAGATAATAACTTCAGCATAGCAATATACTACAACTCTTTATGTAAGACAAGCAAATGAAAATTTTTATGAGTGATAATGAAAGTTCAACCACTTAGCTTAGAAAATTAAAACAGGAATAATGTAACTGCTTAAAGAATGAAAATAAACATAAAAGGTTGACCACTTGCTTTTATCACACTTCATTAATGGATTAAGTTTTAACTTCACTACTGTTTCCTATTTAATACTAACAGTATGAAATATTTGGGGTACTTAACAATATAGACCAAATAGCCCTCCAGTAAAGAGGTGTGAATGGGTGATTTAGTTATTTGTTAGGGACAGTGGAGGGGAGGGTAGACCTAAAATAACTTGGACCAAGATAGTAAGGATTTGACAACACCTCAACTTTCTGAGGTTATTTCGCTAAATCTGTGGAAAAGAAGAAGAGTATTCTATCCCAAAGCAATCATAAGAACAAACTTTTTCCATGAAAAATAAATGATACTTTCCTACCAAATTCCCACAAAATAGCAAAAACCACACCACCACAATCTACTAGCATACTCACTCCTTCCAAATCCTCCAAAAGAACTAAGCAAAAAACCTTCCACCATTATGGACAAAGCCAACTCATGCAATTGAAAATGCAAAATAAGATGTCAAATTGTCTCAGATCTCTCATAGAGAGCACACAAATCTGAAGATAAAGCCTCGTACGATCTCCTACTCCATAGCAAATTGATGGTGCCTACTCTATTAAGAACTCCCAACCAAATAAATGCCTTTATTTTATAGTGAATGTTTAGCTTCCAAATACTACCATGAAGGGATAGGACCAGGAAGGGAAAAAAAAAATTATCAGAAAAAAAATTTACAGAAAATATTCCTCGAAGCATCCAAAAAAGCTCACACCATAAATCCCTCCTAAAAGGGCAACAAGCATCCAACAAATAAAGCAAAGATGAAAGTTTCTCAGCCTCCTAATCATTAAAATTTCTACAAAAATGGAGATCAATCACCAATAATTAACATAAAGAAGAACGTTAAGTGTTGTGAACCATGTGATGATGAAGAGACGAAGAAAACAAATAAAAAACAAAAATTCACCCACCCAAACATCCTCCCAAAAGAAAATATAAGAACCATCTGCCATTTTATACCTAATGAAAGGAAAGAACAATAACTAAATTTGCAAAATAAACTTCTAAAGGCTCTCACATGTGTTTCTGATCCCCATAGTAATATCTCCTATTCTCCTACAAAGCCAATTTTACTTTTAATCATTTTGTGCCGAAGTACCTTTACCTCTGAGGAATCACCATAACAGTTTACCCATGTTCTTAGGCACTAACAGACTAGGTTACTGAGAACCAAACCCGCTGTCATCTGTAAACCTACAAATGACCTCCACACTAACAAAATAATCTCTCTCCTCATCCACATCGAATCAAAGAAAATCCTGCATAATCTTCTTTCTCTTACCTTTACCTACTATCCTAACTAGAATCCTAATCAAAGGGGAAAAATAGAGTAATATTAGCAAGTCATGCCTGAATTAAAAATAACACGATCTCCTAAGGAGAGCAAAAGTTCCAAAAAACTGAAGGCCTAGCATTACTACCAAAAGGAACACCCAAGTTACTCAAAGGTCAAATCAAAACACTGTTGCAATTGGAGGGCAAACCCCGGAAACGAGATGGGATCGAATATCCAAATCGCCCTGACTGAGTGGCGAACTCAATATCATATGAAGTCTGATGTAATATGTGGATTACTTAAAAAAAATCAATGAAGTCGCTACTAACCTATTTATTCTAGGTGCTGTTTGAATACCTATTTAACATACTACTAGTTCATTGGTCATTAAACTACATCTAGGTCCAAAGGAAACTAGTAGTTAATGGTCTGTATTACGAGGTTCAAATTCGGGAGTACAGTTATGCAAAGGGAAGATATTAGCATCCCTTCACACCCTTCTAGTGGACGGTACCGGATTAACCTATGATTACTTTCAAAATTCACTGATCAACATTTTAATTCTTCTATTTATTCATTTACTTGACCTTTAAATATTGGACAGACCTGCAAAAGATAGAGACTATCCACACCTTAGGATCCCCAAAAGCATGCTAATGACACAAATCCCGAAGATCATTTCGAGGATTATTTATTTGATATTTTCCCTTATTTTAAAGTACTCATTACCTCACCTTTAGCTACCAAAAGGACTTGCATAAGACAAAGACCTCCTACCTCCAAACCTCAAAGGCATGCAAAGACATAGCCTTTGACACTAAGGGAAAATTCTTTATGATTTTCATTCAATAGTACACCAAGATAGGCAAGGAAAATAAAACATTTAAGCAAACTCACAGCAATACAATTGATATCACAATTCACACAAAAATTACATGCAAGGTGTGCACCATAATTCTAAGATTCTAATAGAGCAACTAATGGAAAGATTCAAAGTGATTATGTTAGAATCTCCGCCCCATAGGTGACAATCAAGGACCAAAGAACCCCAATTTATTAAATATTCCTCATAGGGGTGGTGTACACGCATACAAACACGCACTCATAAAAAAAAAAAAAAGGGGGAAACACACATTCATTCGGCAAGCAGGGTACACAGTAAGCAAACAAATAAAAAAAAAACTACCGAAAATTACCAAAACTGAGAAAAAATGGTCCTAGAATTTCCTAGAAAATTTTTAAAAATTTTTATTATTTTTCAGGAATTTTCTACAATTTTTCAAAATTTATAAGGGATTTTCTCAATTTTTATTTAGTTTTTAAAATTTATATTTTTTTATTTCTTTGGTTCTCGGAGTCAAAAATATCTCACATAATTTTCTTTATTTTCCCTTTTTTTTTTATTTTTCTGACTTTTCTACCATTTTTTTCAATTTTTTTAAATTAAAAATTAATTAAAAAAATGGAGCGGTTCAAGGGAGAGGAGAAGAGGCGGGAAGGATCAGGGTCATGTTAACCCGAGGCACACGGACTCGGGTCGGGTTTGGGTTATTGGATCCAAGTTGGGCTTACTCCGATCCAGGTCTTGTTGAGCTAGGGCACGCAAAATCGGGTCAAGTATAGGTTATTGGATCCAGGTATTTGGGTCCAATTTGGGGATTTGGATCAAATTGACTGGAATTTCAGGGTCAATTCATTTGAGTTCTTTTGAATTTTTGCAGGGTTTTGGTAGGGTTTTGGGGTATTTTGCTTAATTTGGGGTCTGGTTGGGGGAATTTGAACGCTCTGTTTGGGGAATCTTAGATTAAATTCAATGTCTGCTTGGATGAGATTTTGGGATTCTGATTGGGGATTCGGTTGTTCCTAGAGATACTAGGGCCATATCAGAAATACCAACTTGATTTTCAAAATCAGTTTCAACTTTTCAAATTGCAATTTTCACAATCAAAACAAATTATGCACTGGTTCAAAATTGGTTCAAAATGAGAGAAAGCACTGGGGTACTAACCTCTTGGGTTTCCTTGGCTTCTCCTTCTCTACTGCCTTAGCTTTATCTCCTTTCTGCAGCCTTCTTGCCTTAGGAACTTTGCACTGCTCCCTTCTATTTTCAATCAGAGTCTTTTACTTTTCTTCTTCACTTCTTTCTGATCTCTCAACGGTTTTTCATAATCTTCCCCAATTCTCGTTTTTTAGTCTTTTTCCAGCCCCCCTCTATGTCAATCCCCCAGCCCCCTGAATTTAGATCTTCCACTCTTATTTATAGCCAAGCTAGTGTGGGAACTAGCTCCATGGGAAAAGTGCAAAACGTGGCTGGCCATGGGAACCAGCCACAAGGGAAACTGAAGCATGGGGAAGGGGAAGGGGAAGGGGAAGGGGAAGGCCTGCGTGCCTTGGCTGCCATGGGGAACATCCGTGGGAGAGGCTGTCAGCTCCAAACAGAGGCCTCCAAATTGGGCCCCTGCTGCCCCCAGCCCAAAATTGGGCTTCAATTCAAAAGTCAGGCCCACAATTGGCCTTAATTCCCAAAATTTGGCCCAAAATGGGCCCAAAATTCTTTCTATGAAACTAACATTGGAAATTCTTCTCTTGTTATTATGCAGGTAATGAAGAAGGCCCAATGACAGCAGCCCAAGTATGAAGACCCAATTTCATTTTGTATTTTCTTGAAAATTATACTTGTAAATGCATATGAATGAGTGACAATTTGTACAAAAATACTAATTAATGAAAACTCATTTCAGTGTGGTGAAGCTGAGACAACCAAAACAAGAGGCCGACTAGGTAAAGACCTTAGATGGCACGAGAACAAACTGACTAAGAAGCATTAAAATTAAAGGAAAAAAAAATCAAAACCCCTTAAATTTTTACTATATAATGGCCAGACAAAATGGAGTGTCTACAAACACGACAACTTGTTAAAGAGGCAAGTTCCCAAAAAGCTAAAGACCTAGCATTACCGCCAAAAGGAACACTCAAGTCACTCAAAAGGCCAAACCGAAATGCTGCAATATGCTAAGGAAGCAATTTCTAAAGATCTTTCCATACTTGAATTTATAGCAAAAGTACTGCTTTTCCTCGTATTTGTTTTCAAACTAGACACTCAAAAATCTGTAAAATAGTAAGCACATTCAAAAGGACTTCATATGATCAGACAGAAAAATATAGTATCATCTGCATACTGTAGCATGAAACTCCTGAAACACCTTTAACAAGTCCACCCAAATGGCATCCCAACAATTTTGAAAAAAAAAGTAAAAACATAAAAACCAAACTAGATTAAACCCATTTGGACCTAGAGCTTTCTCCTTATCCATACTAGACACAGCCTTCTTAATCTCCTCCTCCTAAAAGGTCTCCCTGACCAACCTGACATATTGTCAGAAATAGAACACCAATCCACCCTCCTCAATCATAGGCCAACAAGAATTCTCTTCCTCGTAAAGATTCCCAAGGAACTAGTATTCTCCTCCAAAATATCAGCTCAACCCCCGAGAACATCATCCCCATCAGATTCCAACTTTTCAAGCACACTCTTCCTACTCCCACCTTCAGCCACCCTTTAAAAACAAAAATCTACTACTACAATCTCCCTCCTTAGCCCACTTAAATCTAACCTTTGGTCCCTGGCTCATTTCCCCCTTCAACAATTAAGCCTAAAAATCATTCCTCGGAGAAACCCTCCTACGAGCTATGTCCTTCGAAATACTACCAACTCTCACAAACGATCAATATCCTCCATATCCTTCAAAAAATACTAGCCTTTTTAATCCTCACATCACAAAAGACTTCCTTACTCCCAACTTTTCAAAGCTGCTATTAAAGCTTGATAAGTTGATGTACATTGTTGGCCCACAGCCTAACAAATTTAGCTTTTTGGTCAATTGGTGATCTAACATGGTATCAAAGCCTAGGTTCTAGTCTCGTTGCCCACACTTACTGTGTGGTTGTTTAAAAAAAAACAATATATATCTTATTCCTTGTAATGAGCATTATCTATTTTGTTTCTCTCTCCATGTGCAATCATGCTGCAAGTGCAGGACAGCTTTAAAGCTTGATTAGATGGTATACATTGTTTGCCCACGGCATAACAGCTTAAACTTTTGATCAAGTAGCAATATAGCAGCTACGTTAAGAGCTTTCAACCTCTTGATAAATCTAAACCCCTCCCAACCCTCACTTAAGCTACTACCCCAAGATTCCTCAATGAAAGACAAAAAATAAGATGAGAAAGTCATATATTTCCAAATCAGGACGGTGCAGAACTAATTGAAACTGAATTATGTTCACCAAAAAAGGGGGTAGAAAGAGAAGCCTTTTTTTTTTGGATAGCACAGAAACTTTTCTTTTTCTTTCTACAGAAATCCTCATAATGATTCCCCAGAGTGTTAGATAGATTTATTAGAGCTACTAAATAGTATATGATTAATTCCTTCAAAATACTATAAAACAATTAGTTGCTTTGGTAAAATGGAAGCTCAAATGTCAACTGCCTTATGTTTTACTTGCAGTTGTCAGATCAAAGAGTACACAAGGACTGGATCTATAGGTTAATAGGAAGGTTTTAATTGTAAATTTTTGCATGCATGTTTCCAGCTTCCTATTGTAAATAGCAAATACCAATTCAAAAATCAAAACATGAAAGGGACCAAACATAGAATGATATCTTCAACAACAAAAGCCATCCAAAAATCAAAACATGAAAGAGACCAAATGCAGAATGGCATACAATAAAAGTTGAAGTTCAGACCCATAACATGGGTTCTACCTTTTACCAGATCTTATGCACCATTTGCCTTCGAACTTCTTAAAATCACCATCAACCATAGAAAAGTGGAGCTCACGATCATTAAACTGAACCATGAGCAATCATCTTAAGTAACAATTAATATACAAACTGTTATGAATGACGCACAAGTAAAAGCTGTAAATATAAGAGTTCATTTCATGGAGAAGAAAGCAGTTATAACTGACGAAGACATAAACCTTCCTAAATCTAACATGGATTTCTGAAACCAAATTTAATTTGGAAATAGATACTGCCAGCAAACAGTACGTGCAAGTGGCAAATTATTTGCTGACATAACTATTGTTGTGAACCAGTAGATTTTTAAACTAGAGTTTTACCGTTAATTTTTATATGAAGATAAAAAGAAGCAACACCCTCACATGATGTAGTGAAAGTAAGCACAATGTCACATCAAACAATGACAGCCATTAGGGCAACAATTTGTGGCACACATGCTAGAAAAGGAAGATCTATATCACTCTTAGTTTGAAAAATAAAATTTTCAAAATTAAATTCTTAGTTCAAAAAGAAAATGGAAAAACTGACAGTCCTAGAAGGACAGAAATTTTCAAAGCTGGGTTATTCGTAAGTGAGCAAACACCTCATAACAGAAATAAAAAACTAGTTGCGTTTGAGAATAACTCAACAATTGACACAACTAAATACCTCTTCAAGAAACCAAATTCAAATAAACTTTCTTCAAGAATTACAAGCCAAAGGAGGATCAGAAGTCCGCGAGGAAACCAAAAAAACAAAAAGAAGCAAATAAGGAAACCTAATATAAACTAAGAAAGCCCCTTCTTAAACACTTGAGTAGGGGAAAGGCAAGAAGCATGTGAAATCTAGATATACATTGTTGGCCCATCACTTAACAGCTTAAGCTTTTAGGTGAAGTGTAATCTAACATGGTATCAGAGCTACAGCTGCCAAGAGGTTCTTGGGTTCTAGTCTTGTTGCCCACATTTGTTGTGTGATGAATAAAAATTATCCTATTTCTTGTAATCGGTGTTTTTTTTTCTATCACCCGGAATTCCAACCTAGACAAGCCCTTTAGACACCCACAGGCAACACCAAACCGGAAAAGGACATGACTGGCCCCACAACTCCCTCCTGATAAATCAAGAATTAGCCAGTTGTGCAGAATTGAACCCAATACCTCCTATTACTAGGAAACCTTGCAGCCTGCCCAGGTCCACTCGAGCTAAACCTTGCAACCCTCTCAATAATCAGTGTTATTTATAGTATTTTTATCACCATGTGCAATTGGGCTGCACATGCAAGGTAGAGTTAAAGCTTGATACACATTGTTCGCCCACAACCTAAAAGCTTACGTTTTTCGGTATAGTGGTAATCTAACAAAGGGCAATTAAGGGGGGGAAAAGTCCTTTGGCGAAATCATACTCAATGATCATAACTGCCCCTGAGCCCTACCAAGCTCTAACACTTCTCCTTAAAAGTAGTAGTCTTGCACTCTTACCATGCTGCCACTCAGTTGCATCAAGTTGGGCAATTGGTGCCTCTCTTTGATAGAATGCGACACTAGAAGAGTTTAACACCCTATAAATAAAAGAGTCCTACTGTACCTGTATATGCATTCCAATTGCAAGATCACACCACTTATTCACTGCCCCTAGCTCTAACGCAATGCAAATTTGCTTCATTCATTATTTGCAGCCATTTTAGCATCCAGACTCATGCACCACTCTTACTTTTTCTTGGAACTTCACTCCCATTGCTTTACTAACCGTGCTGTTGCCTTTAATGGTCAAAATTCTGATAATCCCAAGCGATGGGAATCCAAGTGCAATGACTGAAACTCAAGTGATTTAGATGAAGCAACAACTGACCAATTTCTTGGTTCCCGGTAGCATCTATTGAGGGATAACTCTGATCTTATGAAATCAAGAACCACAAAAAACATCACCCTGATTATGTTTAAGAAAACCTGGATAGAACCACTTATCTTGATATACACCATACTTCAATTAAAACACACTAAAAAATGTTTACATGATTATAATTGAGAGACTTCGTATGGTCAACTAACATATCCTGTTTTCTTTTTCAGGATGAGAGATAAAACTCTTATTAGAAGAAAGAGAGCAAATAAACACAATGATGACACATCTGTCATAGAAGCAAAAGCAAGAAGTGGCCCCTATGTTATGTGGCTGTAATATTTTGTTACAATTCACATGAGCTCCCTTGCTGCTCAATGGCTCAGTCAACAAGGCCCAATAACCCAGTGACAAAAGCCAAAAGAAAAACCTCCAAAATAAGAATAAATTCAGCATGGACAGAACTAGCCCCTAACCAGAGGTAAGGTTGTCCAACCATCAGTATATTAGCAAGAAATCATACTCCAGTAGTACTGTCTCTAGGAGATCAATCAGCCCCCAACTATAGACAAAGTAAAGGTCACGAATTTCTCTCATCATGGATGGAGTATCAAGACCCAACAGGCCCTCTTTCACCCAATGAATAAACATCGGAAGATTCCATTCAACATAAAGTTAGAGGAGGCATCTCCCAAACCTTCCAAGGTGCAAAGAAAGATTTCAATTTAATTTCACTGACTTTTTTTTTATAAAAAGAAAGATGTTATTTCACAAAAAAGAATGTACAAACAGAAGGATAACAAAAGGGTTTTCATAAAAAATCATGATTCTTGTGAGGTCAACCATCAGGGAAATAATGTTGGTTTGCACAGGGGGGGTAGGAGACCTCAAATAGTAATTCAGGTACATTCAGGGTTTACACTCATCAGAAAGAAGAACTAATGGGTGCTGAAATGAGGAAAAAGCTTGAATAAAAGCGAGCTACTTCTGCTGAGATAACAAGAAAAGTTTTGAGGACAGATGCAGGAGGTAATTTTAGCATACTGGAAGAATCATTTGGTTAGAAGGGTGCGACCAGTGAGGGTTTGAGTAGCTGCAAGGGAAAAAAATTGGGGAGATTTTTCAGATAATGACAGCAGTGTGGACATCAGTGATTTTGATTGTGATGAATGTTTGCTTTTACATGAAATTTGGGAACAGTATGGCTATGTTTCTGATTCATCTGATAAACTTGGGGATTTTACATATGTGCCACCTCCTCCATTGGAAAGATTGGAGGGAATTAGTATTTTTGAAAATGATGGTACGGAAGAAAAGCAATTGGGAAAAGATGAAATTTTGCCCTTCCCTATAGAGAAAGTTTCTGCGGAAAATCTTCAAACTCATCATTTGTTGGATAAATTGTGTCTGCACATGTCAGATTACAGAGGAAATGAAATTCAGATGGATGCTGGCAAATCTAAGGTTAAGAAGGGTCAGAGGGAATTAGCAAATTTGTAGTGTTCAGTGAATTATAATGGGAAGGGTTTAAAGAGGGGTTTTATTGGGTAATGTCTGTGTAGTTTTATTTTTATTTTCTATTTTTTGTTTATTTTTGCTTTATTGAGGAATCCTTGTCCTTGCCTACGGTGTAATTTCTCTTTCTCACTCCTAACACATCTTCTTCTTTTATCAAAAAACAGAAGGATAAGAAATCCTACTACAATTAAGAAAAGACCAAAAGAATAAAACGCACAATCAATATAATAAAGCCCTCCAGTCCTGCTGTCCAACCTAAAAACACATCCCCCAATAACAAACTGCTGCAAAAGCCCATATTGATGCCAGCATCCTGCCCCAGAGCAAAGATACAGTCACACCTTTTTAGTAAAAGTGCAGGCATTCAATTCCAACCAGATCCACACAAAGCAGCAAACTCCACACAAAATCGTATTGTAAGAAGAATGCCACTAGTACACAAGCAACCACCAAATTAAATTTACTGCCAAAGAAGATCAACAAGAAAGTGATTCTTCAAAACTCTTAACTACACGTTTGGTACGTAAGAATGGAATGGAATTGAGAAGAATGGAATCGAATATACCACTTAATTTCTCCATGCTTCCCATTTAAATTTTGATTCCATTCCTTTACTATTTCCATTCCATCCACAAACCAAACATGATGCAAGGGGAGTACAGCACACTGCCATGCATTAAAACATGATGACTCAAAGGGATACCCCATTAAATCTTCTGCCACAGAAGCTCACAGAGAAGCCAATGGTATTATCCACTACATGATAGCATCTAAGAGAGATGTTTGCTGGAAAGATTGGTTATGGAAGCTTCAATGAAAATCCAATTTAAACGGTCTTTATTGCAGTTGACAATCCCATTTCAAATTCCTTGAAAGCATATATTTTTGCTTACGTACATTAGAGCACGTAAGTCTAGCATGGATAGTTGGACAACCTGTTGAACATGGGAAGATCAATTCAAACTTGAGGACTTCCAACCTGGAGAGTTTGATGGAGGAGCATCCTGTCCAAAATAAAGACCAAAACAGCCAGAATTTACTTTCATCCAGAGGTTGCAGTACACTCTTTTAAGGGCTTTTATATGTTTTTTTTTATTTTTTTATTTGGGTTACTTGATCCAAGTCCTTAGTGACTTTACTAGCATGTGAACTTTAAATAAGTGGAGGGATACAAGGAGAAACTCTGAAGATAGGCAAAGAGTTGGATTGTGGGGTTTTGTAGAGGCTATTATAAAACCCCCTGAGGAGGACCCTTTACCAGTTTTTGTCAGAATTTAGCAAAAAATTTCAGAAACGGATTCTCTCCTGGACACAAACCATAGAGCTCATCTATTCCTGATCCTTCTTCAATTCCCTAGCATTCTTTCACTATTTCTGTTTTTGCTGCCAGAATTCAATATTTAGCCACTGGACAGCAACTTTTACTGCAGAGCACAAGATCACCGAGTACATGCACAATCAGCCTTTTATACAATTTTGATTTACAAGAAATTACCAGTAATAAGGAGTCTACAAGTTTTTTTTTTAATTAAAAAAGTATACATTAAAAGGGCATCAAGGAGATGCCAATCCAAAGTACAAGAAATCAACCACCCTGTAGGATGTCACAAAAATAAAAAATTACATTAAACAAATTTGCTAAAAGTCCACTATGCCAACCAGTAACCGCAGTAAACCACTGCTCTTTGGCTGAACTGACGTGTCGAGATTGAATTTTTGAAAACTCTTCTGTTCCTTTCTTTCCACACACACCAAAAAATTGTGAGAGGAATGAGAAACAAAGCCTTCCTCTTTTCCTCTGTTGCCTAAATCCCTCTCCAGGCCCAGAGCTCCCCTCCAACAGCTCTAGCAGTAACCCACCATTGTCCAATAAAAGTCAAAGCCAGATTCCAAAGATTTCTAGTCCAGGGGCAATGGAGAAGGATATGGTCTACTGATTCAGCCTCAGTCACGCAAAGGGCGCATCTGTTGGCAATTATGAACCCCCTTCTCTGCAAGTTGTCCAGGGTCAAGATCTTACCATGTGCTACTTCACAGGTGAAAAAGGCAACCTTATTAGGGGCAGCTGTCTGCCGTTATAAGGACCAAGGGGAGTGAATGTTGTTCGACTCCCAGATAAAAAGTTTCCTGTAAAAGGGTCTGACAGTGAAGAACCCACTTCTTGTCCAATGACCAAACAGGAAGGTCATGAGTGTTTTGAGGTTGGATCTTGTAAAGATGACTATAGAAATCGGTGAGCTGGTGAAATTCCCAATCTTTCACATATCTATGAAAGGGGATATTCCATAAACACCCCTGAATTGATGCTTGAAGGTGCTGACTAATGCAAGCATCTTTATCACAAGCAATATTGTAAATGTCTGGAAATGAGACACTGAGATACTCCAGATAACTCCACACATCATGCCAAAATAAATATTACCTCCATCCCCCACCTGAAATCTAATAAAGGAGAAGAAATCATTCCAGCCTTTCCTAATGTATTTCCACACCCCTGCGCTGTGTGGTCCTCTGCCAGCCTGTGAGTTCCACCCATTTTTCTAAAGCCCATATTTCAATGCAACAATTTTCCGCCAACGGTGATCTTTCTCAGTCATGAATCTCCTAAATCATTTTCATTCAACCATTTTGAAATGAATATCGACACACTAGCAGTACATGCACATGCGTATGTATAGTTTTAAAAATCAGCCATGACATAATGGTATCAGCGGTTTCTGAGATTGTTAGGGCAATATCTTCGAGGTTATCAACCAATACAATCTGTTACAGTACTGCAACGGCCATTAAGGACTGTTACAGGCTGCTACAAGCCATTGCATTATCATACTGGCCATGAATGACTAAAATAGTTGTTAAGAGTCATTTTTCTTTTGCATTTTTTTCACTCTTTTCCTTATACTAAAGCTTAGAAACTCATTTTTGACTTGGTTTATTTTAATTCGCAATTTTTAAAAAATTGTTCTTTGGGTTTAATCTCTGTGATATTTATATGTATTTCTAGCATTCAAATAAACCTAACTTCCTCTCTGATTAAACGTATATATTTGCTTATTGCAAGTTCTTTCATTTTTTGTGTGTGTTTTCTTGCACCAAATTTGGAGACAAAATATGTCCTCTTGCCTTGCATTTCTGTTCTAATGAAATATGAACATTCTATATTTTATTTTTCTTTATATTTATTATTACTTAGTTTAAAGTTCACTTATAATCAATAGGAAATGCATGCTTCTTCTTGCCAGTAGCAACTAAAGCAACCAAGATGGCATCCAATACTTGCAGTATATGTTATATTTAAATTGATTAAATTTACTGAAGATCATTTAAAGCACTAGTATGTACGATTCTAGGATCAAAACATGGGAATCTATATGATCTTAACAAGTTTGAAAATGCAAAAATTGAATTCCCTGACACAGTGTCCATAAGTAACGTCTGCCATGACTCTGAACATTGCGGTATGACAGTTACCTTTACATGAACCATCTTTTCAAACCATGTGAGTATGTAATTATCCAATTACAGATAGCGAACTATCAAAATGCCTTCATTGTACGGTTGTACCCTAATTATAGGCACGAACACATTTCTCTGTAATCCAGAAAAGTAGGGTTTAAGGGGCTGGTCAAACTTGATTTATACCTTTATATCATTCAAACAGCCATCATTTAAGGCAGCAAAAGGAGTTAACCTTAGTTCATGGAATAGAAAAGTGATCCTTAGTTGGGTTAACCCAGATCAAGAATCATATAAAGTGTTCGCTGGTTAGGTAACCAGATCCAGAATGATATATGATAGCACTGAAACGGGAAAAGCCATAAGAAGAAGCATAGGAACACATTTAGTTGGCCCTTTGGATGAAAACCCACATGACCACAGGCCCACAAGGATATACAGGGTGAGTTTGCCAAATCAACAGAAATTTCTCCTAAACTCAGTAGCCTTCCCTGTTTCTTTAATATGGTAGTTCGAATTGCAGCTGTGAATATGTGTAATATAAACATAATTACTTCAAATGACATAAGGGCAGATAATCATCCACGATTTTCATTTCAACTGCTCACTGAAAGCATGTCCTTATAAAACTTGTGTTGTTTAAGGTTTGACAAGATACATAAATTTTCATTCTTCAATGTGTAAGCAAACAAAGCAAAATGAGGACGAGGGAACTGCATAGCCTGAGTAATACCAAATGCAATTTCAGCCACGGATGATGCCAATGGATTCGAAGTCATGCAATTTTGAACAAGGACAGAATTTTCAAAGAAAAAAAAACCAATATTGCATCTGGCATGATAGCAACTGCATAAAAATCATACCAATTAAAAACTAAGGCATACAAACCATTCTTTTAAAACCCGGAGCCTTGAGTGACTCAGTGAAGCCACTAGGCTAACACACACATGCATGTAAATTTGAATGAAAATAATAGCACAATTAGGACCATTTTGTGCCACTTTTTCAACTATTTTTAAAATATAATTGAAAATGTGCACATATTTTTGAGTAGTTATAGACAAGTGGGCAAAAAATAAGGAGAAATTATCTTTAAATTTGTTAATTTATTAATCTACTCACCGTTAAACCATATGTTATCGTGCCAAAAGATCTCAGATTTGAAACCAGGTGCCAAAATGTCAACCAAAAAAAAAAAATCTTATAAGTAGTGGTTCAACCGCGCAGGTTCACAGGGTTTGCCCAATTCAGGCCTAGTCGCATAAGTTGACCACCATTCAAGCAATTTCCAGTTTAGGGATATAACTCAGATCGGTGAGATAACTGATTCCGGTTCGACCCAGTTGGACTGGCCAGCCCAGATGGGTTAAAGAACCATCATATAAACAACCAACAACAACAGGTGCATATATTAGTTGAAGGGTCCAAAATGGGACATATCATGAGTAAAGATGAAATCATCAAACTGAACAAAATTCACCTGCCTAGTGCCAACTCTTAGCAACTGCAATAAGGAAATGAGTAAAATAATGCTTCCATAAAATACGCTGTTAAAGATAATCGTGATGATTTGATGAAAAAAAAAATAAGCTCCTTCAAATAAATAGGGCATGATTTTCTCCCATAGTTCATCCACTGTAGAATTATGAATATTGAACTTAACTTCTAGCATATGGTAGGTAGTGTCACAAAAGCCGCAATGTCAGAGGCGAAACAAAAGGTTTGAACCCTAGGCTTATTTATCATATTGAGAGTCATGACTATTAAATAATAGCCACAGTAGCCAATCACATGAATGAATTGAAAGCAAAAAGTCTGGGCGAGTTACTTGGTGAACTTTCTTTCAACAGTTCTTGTGATAATAAATCTTAATTGAGAGAATATTTGGGTTTAAGATACTCACTGAGTTGGGAAATTCTTGGAGATCCAAAACAACACGAGCTTCAATATGCCAATAAAGTGCCCGTTGCAAGCCTCTCTGCTCTAGCCATATTCCTCCAGGATGTGGGCAGGGAATTCTCCCACTGACAGCAGAGTTTTGAAAACCCATCAAACAAATAGACAAAACAATAGTACATTTATCAGAAAAGTACAGAGCACTGTCAATTAAATACAGTGAGTGGTTTCACCCAAAACGTGTTGAGGATCGCACAGCTCATTCCACTGAGGCTTCCCAAACATAAATGCATCAACTCCCATGATTGTAAATATTTCATTTATTCTAGGATATTAGTTTCCATTTTACATATGGTATCATTTAATTGTAATTATTCTTTGTAATTATAAATATAGTATTACCACCCATGTTAAGGTGTGGTGGTTTCTCAAAATATTCACATGGTATCAGAGCGTAAGATCGTTTCTTCTTTCTTTCAGCGCAGGAAATATTTTTTCCCATATCCCTAATATATCATCCAGCTTGGTCTTCCGTCTGCAGCTCTGACTTCCTCACCTCCAGCTTCAGCCTCGCCGTCACCTTCCTGTTTGCCGACAGTGCCAGCCTGAACCTCCCGTCACACAGCATCAAGCTTGTTGTGCATTTCTTGTCGCCGGATCTACGCCTCGCCAGATCTGCACCTCCACGGTTGCAGCAGGTCCCCACCAGTTTTCTCTGCAAATTGTGTATTAACGACGGCTCCCTATCCTCGTCGACGCCGACTTCCTTCGTCGTCATCTCCGTTGACGTCGTCTCCCTCCAACTTTCGGATCTCTGAGACCCTGTTCGAACACCACCTCCCTCGCACCAGACTAATTCCCGGCAGCAGATCTGCTTCGTCCCCAACGAACACCACCTCCCTCGCATCCTTGCAAACAACGGCGCTCGTTTGCGTCTCCAATCTAGCAACACGCAGAACTGTTCCCACCAGTTTTACATTTCACAAATTTCCTTATATTTTACTTGTACAAATGCTAAGATCACTCGTGGGTGCACCAATTTTCCCATTGTACTGAAGCACCTCCCTCTGGTTGAGATAAAAAATAAATAAAAAACAAAACAAAAAAAAAGAACCAAAAAAAAACAAAAAAACAAAAACAAAACAAAACAAAACAAAAAAATCAAACCTTTTCTATTTTGTCTCCATGGCTGCCAATACTGCAGGCACCGACAATTTTGATAATCCAAGTCATCTTTTTTATCTTAGTAATTCCGACAATCCTGGTATTGTCTTGGTTTCCAATCTTTTGATTGAAACGAATTATAATACATGAAGCCAACCCATGGTCATTGCACGTAGCACAAAGAACAAAGTCGGCTTCCTTGATGGTACCATATCCAAGCCCTCCAAGACATCTTCTGCCGAGTATCGACAATGGAATCGTTGCAATAACATGGTAAAAGCATTCTTAACTCCCTTTCAAAAGAAATTTCTTCTAGTGTTCTCTTTTGTGATCTTGCTCAAGATATTTGGATAGATTTGAAGGAGCAGTTTTCTCAAGCTAATGGTCCTAGAATGTACCATCTTGAACAAGAAATACATAATCTTGTTCAAGGAAATACGTCTATGGCTACCTATTTTACAAGGCTGAAGTTGCTATGGGATGAACTGTCGTCTCTTCAGTCTAATCTCTTTGAGGGAGATGTAGCTTCATACCAACAGTACCAGCGCACCATGAAGTTTCTTACGGGACTTAATGACTCCTATGGTGCGATTCGCGGGCAGATTCTCTTGATGGATCCTTTGCCCACGATCAACCGTATCTACAGTTTAGTCCTTCAAGAAGATTGTCAACGGAACATCCAAACTACTTACCCTGTTAATGGGGTTGCATTAGTTACAAAAGGTATTCTCCCCACACCAAAAGATGGTAAGCCGTTCCACAAGCCCAAAACAAAGTGTACTCACTGTCACAAAGAAGGTCATACGGTGGATCGCTGCTATTTCATCCATGGGTTCCCATCTGGACCCCGTAAAGCTAGCTCGGGTTCCAAGCCACGTGCACACCAGGTCTCTTCCACTGACAACAATCCGTCCACTAGCAGTCTTCCTTTTACTCCGGATCAATGCCAACAACTTTTAGCCCTTCTCCACTCACAGTCATCGCCTATGGCAAACCACATAGGTACTACTGAGTCTTTATCAGGTATATTCTCCCATCATTCTTTTGAAAGTCTTTGGATTTTTGACAGTGGAGCCACCGATCGCATGGTGCGCTCTCCCACTGACTTAACCTATTCTATTCCTGTTTCTAGTCGCACAGTACGACTCCCTGATGGTTCTCATGCTGTGGTAACACATATTGGATCCATTGTTTTTTCTCCTTCCCTTATTTTGAAAAATGTTCTTTATGTTCCTTCCTTTCATTTTAACCTCATTTCTATTCGCCTATTATGTCAAAATCTCAATTGCTTAATCGTTTTTTCTGCTCACCTATGTTTTATTCAGGACCTACGCTCGATGAGGATGATTGAACAGGACACTGAGAGGGATGGGTTGTACTACTTCCGCAAGCCATCTCCTGCACGTTGCTAGGTGGCTACATCAAATTCCCAACTCTAGCATCGCCAACTCGGTCATTTATCCAATAAAGTTTTGTCTTCACTTTCACAACACATTTCAGGCATTTGTTCTAATTTAGATCCATGCTCCATTTGCCCATTGGCTAAACAAACACGTCTTGCATTTCCTTCAAGTTCTATTTCTTCTAGTGTACCTTTTCAATTAATACATGTTGACATTTGGGGAGCTTACAATCTTCCATCACTCACTAGGGCACAAATTTTCTTGACTATTGTTGGTGATTACACTCGATGTAGTTGGGTCTATTTAATGCGTCATAAGTCAGAGACTCGTTCTCTTCTCCAAACATTTATTCGACTCGTCGAAAATCAATTTAACCATACAATCAAAATTGTGCGCATTGAGAATGGTTCTAAATTCAACTTTCCATCATTTTACTCTGAAAAGGGCATTGTGCATCAAACTAGTTACGTTTCCACTCCTCAACAAAATGGGGTTGCGGAACGAAAACATCGTCATCTTTTAAATGTTGCCCGCGCTCTTCTATTTCAAGCCAACATGCCCAAAGAATTTTGGGGTCATGCTCTTCTTATTGCCACTTATTTGATTAATAGAACCCCTACTCCTCTTTAGGGCAGGAAATCTCCCCATGAAAAACTCTACAACGCCTCGCCTAAATATCACCACCTTCGAGTATTTGGGTGTCTCTATTATGCCTCCACTCACTTCCACCACCCTTCTAAATTTGACCCTCGTGCCATTCGTTGTGCCTTCATTGGATATCCCTACGAACAAAAGGGTAATGCATTATATGATCTTGCCACTCACAAAACCTTTGTCTCCCATGATGTGATCTTCCATGAGGATCATTTCCATTTAGCCACACTCCTTTTGAAACATCATATTTTGTCTTACCGCAACCTATTGACTCTCCAAATCTCCTCTCCGCCAACCCTACTCAGACACCTCCTGGCTCACCTCCTCTTCATTCCCCTTCTAATGCTCCAATGGTCCCTGTCCGGTGATCCACACGTGCAATTCAGCCACATGCCTACCTACGGGACCATGTCGACCAAGCACTCCCTTCTCGTCCTATCCCATCATCTAACTCGGCGGCGGTCCATTCTTCAGGTACTCCTTATTCTCTTTCTAATTTTCTTTCTTATGATTCCCTTTCTTCTACACACCGTGCTTTCACCAATGCTATCTCCATTGCAAAAGAACCCCAGTCTTTTTTGCAAGCCATGCAGGATCCCCAGTGGCGTGCTACCATGCGTGCTGAGATTGATGCCTTGGAAACCAATAACACTTGGACTTTGACTCCTCTTCCACTCCACAAACAACCCATTGGCTACAAATGGGTATACAAAATCAAACACAATCCTGATGGATCTGTAGAACGTTACAAGGCCTTGTTGCCAAAGGGCACAACCAAACAGAAACGATTGATTACACTAAAACCTTTGCCCCTGTAGCCAAGATGGTCACTATTCGCACTATCCTCGCTCTCGCTGCTGCCCACAATTGGCACCTCTTTCATCTTGATGTTAATAATGCATTTCTACATGGTGATCTCGATGAAGATGTCTACATGCATCTTCCTCCTAGTTTCAGACGAAAAGGAGAGACCAGAATCTGCAAGTTTAACAAGTCTCTATACGGTCTCAAACAAGCATCCAGGCAGTGGTATGCTAAATTATCTTTCACACTTATCAATGCTAATTATAAGCAATCTAAAGCAGATTACTCTATGTTTGTCCGATCCAATGAAACAAGTTTTACCATCGTCTTGGTCTATGTAGACGATATTATTTTGGCAGGAAACAACTTGGAACAGTTCAACGAGCTTAAGAAATTCTTGGGAGAATGCTTGAAACTGAAGGATCTTGGTCCCTTGAAATACTTTCTAGGGATAGAGGTGGCTCGCTCCAAAACTGAAATTTTCCTATCAAAGGAAATATGCCTTGGAGATACTTGAGGAGACTGGTTTCCTTGGGGCTTAGTGAGATGGATGGAGAACTTATCTCAGATCCATCTTCATATCGAAAACTGTTTGGGAAACTGATATATTTGACTATCATTATACTAGATTTGGCATATGCGTTGCACACATTGAGTCAATTCATGGATAAGCCTCTAACTTCCCACTTGGATGCAGCACGTCAAGTTTTGCGCTATCTCAAACAGTCATCTGGGCAAGGAATCCTTTTGTCAGCTTCCAGTGGTATTCAATTACATGCATTTTGTGATGCCGATTGGGCTTAGTGCAGAGATATTCGGTGATATGTTACTGGGTACTGTATTTTACTAAGAAAATCACCAATCTCTTAGAAAATCAAGAAGCAAATAACAATTTCACGATCCTCAGCTAAAGCAGAATACTGCTCTATGGCATCAACTTGTTGTGAAATTACTTGGTCAAAGCAACTTTTGACAGATCTCCAGATAACTCACCCACAACCAATCAAGCTGTATTGTGATAATAAAGCAGCTATTCACATCGCATCTAATCTAGTCTTCCACGAACGAACAAAGCATACAGAGATCGATTGTCATCTTGTACGGGAGAAGATCCAAAACCAAGTTATTCAAACTATTCACATACCCACAAGTTAGCAGCCTGTGGATTTATTCACAAAAGCACTCGAACCCACATAATTCAACCATTTATTGAGCAAGTTGAGTATGATCACTATCTACTCCAACTTGAGGGGGAGTGTTGAGGATCACACGGCTCATTCCATCGAGGCTTCCCAAATACAAATGCATTGACTCTCATGATTGTAAATATTTCATTTATTCTAGGATATTAGTTTCCATTTTACATACGGTATCATTTAATTGTAATTATTCTGTAATTATTTTTTATAATTATAAATATAGTATTAACACCCACGTTAAGGTGTGGTGGTTTCTCAAAATATTCAAAAAACGCATACATGCACACAATGAGTGGACTGAGGCTAAATATGAAAATATAACCAGGCAATCAGACAGATGAAAATATCATTAAGTATATTTTTTGAAGTCCACAGAAGAATCAAAAAGGCCTTCAAAAAATATGATGGGTTTTTCATTGCCATCAACATAGAAAGAGCACATTGTGTATTTTTTTTTTTTTTTTTCGCTAGCATTTATATAATTCAATTTGTTTTCATTACGGTTGCTCAAATTAAAATAGCTGAAGGAAATTAATAGTGACCTCATTTATATTTCATTCCTGCAATTATATGGCCTTCCTTATTTTAGAGCACCATCTTAAGTATTCAAGCGCCCAAATGAAACAAAATAGACCAATTCAATTTTTATTAGATATACAGCTACCGCGCTCAAGTGATTTGCTCCGAAATAATTACTTTAATCCTGATACCACAATACGCCACAGATTTTCTCCAAATTTTGAAAAAGTCTCTGCCTCCAAGAGCAAAGGATGAACTCTCACTTCAATTATAGATTTTAAATTGAGCATTAGGATGAACTCTCACTTCCATGTACGGATGGTACCTGCAAACAAGATTGGGGATAAAATCCGCAAGCTTCTCATAATCAGTGAGGGCATTCCAGACCGACTCCACATCGGCATTAACCAATATTTCGGCCTTGATTCTGCGTTCCCTCCAAGAAATCACTTCAACTTCGCACTGAACCTCGCGGTCCCGACCTTCGCCCCGTTCTCGATCACAAACAGCTTCATCCCGGTTCCATTCGCCGCCATTCTTGGCGAAACGAGAACCGGAGTTCCGGTTTGGTCCGCCGAGCAAGGAGGCGAAGACTATCCGCTTGTTGGGCGGACACAGAGAATAGTTGAATTTAAAAAGCGCCAAACGCAGACTCGTACTTCGGGGAGTGAGAAGGAGAGAGAACGGTCTGAGGTTGAAGTGGGAAGCTCTGGAGCAGGTCACCATGAATTGAGAGCGAGGTAGAAGAAGGAGCAGGGGAGGTAGGAGGTGGGAGATCACCAATGACGGCGCCGGGGGCGAAGGGGGTTGGCGTCGTGGCGGTTTCTGAGCCACGCGAAAAGCTCTTGACGCTCTTTGACGGTGTGGTTTTGCAATCGCGTGCTCGGAGACTGCAGTCTGGTTATGTGGCGGAACAACGGATAAATTATTCTGGAAGCAGCCTGTCCACGTGTCCTAACTCCTAACCCCCATTACTCCTAGTCAAGTAGAAAAATTATTTAAGTTGTTTAATCCCATTATATTTTAAAATTAAAATTAAAATTATTTAAGCCCGTTCATTATGTATCTTATAAGAAACAAGTAGAGGATAATTTTTTGGAAATGAGTTTATTTATTTACATCATATTACCCCAAATAATTAAGCGTTCGTATAAATTTTACTTTTTTTAAATTGAAATAACTTTTGTGTTAATTGAATTACTCATAAATAAAATAGAGTGAAAGTATACAATTTAAAAGAATGAGATGCTAGTAATGATTTATTGTTCTTCAGTATGGTAGCATTACTTGCTTGATCCAAGTTCGCGAAGACAAATAACTTGATTTTATTTTATTTTGCATAGTCTAAGTTATTGATACCCCAAGAAAATTCATTGGCTAGAAATTCTAACATAATTTGCTTTCTTCTTTGAGTACAAGACAAGGCAGATGAGCAAGGAAACCTGAGCATGAACACACGGAAGCTTGAGCCTACAACCCTTTAACTAGCAACGCAGTGAATGGTAAGTAATATTACTATAACAATGTAAAAGCCAACGAATTAAAGAAAATTTTATAAGAGATTCAACAACTCAAAACATCATAAAATTAATGAAAACCAATTCTCTCATCCTCACTTTGGTGAATTTAAGAAGATGCAATTGGTTACAATATTGTGGGTGAGCCATCAAGGATACGATACCTAATTTGGCATGGTTGAAGTAGAGATTCTACTAGTTGCACACAAGAACTAATGTGGCTGAGTACACTTGAACTAATCTCACTTGGCACCGAGACAAGGTCAAACAAAAGAAAGCAACAAAACTATTTGAGCCCCTTCAAGTGCCAACGAGACTGTGTGAGAGTCTCTCACGTTGCTTCATAATCAATCTATCCTAAGTTTGGGATATGAGAATAAAGTATATATCTGTGGTTATAGATAAGTTTTCGAAATGTAACACTTTTGTAGAAGCATTCAAGTATTGCATAACACATAAGACATTACAGTTGGCTTTTAAGCACGTCATGAAATATTTGGAGTGTTTCCAAGACATTGTCACTGATAAAGATACAAGATTCACAAGAAAGACTTCTAATGAGAACTTTTCCAAATAATTAGTTTGTAACTTGACATTTCCTTAAACTCCCACCACAAACTCATGGGCATTGCAGCTTAGTATTATTATTTTTTTCTCATCTAAATATTACACTGTAATAGCCAATGTATAAGATGCAAGATTCTAATGAATGAGAATTTTTCTCATGTATTTTGTATTGTTTCTATATATAGCATCCATTAACATTTAACTTGATTAATATTTTTTTACACCAAATTAAATATACAATAAAAATATATTTGAACTTTAATTCAACTTCTGATTTATGAATGCAATATATTTTTTGAAAATCTTTTAAACACAAATTCAATTA
Organism: Malania oleifera; assembly: GCF_029873635.1. Lineage (NCBI taxonomy): Eukaryota > Viridiplantae > Streptophyta > Magnoliopsida > Santalales > Ximeniaceae > Malania > Malania oleifera. The sequence goes on from NC_080423.1 coordinate 3,749,492, forward strand.
AGAGCAATGTTTCAATATTACAGCTAGCCTTATCAAAGAATATTTCAAATATAATATTTTTTGCTTTAATCCGTAAAAGTCACTAAATTTTTACCTCATCGGTCAATGTAACTATTGACATTGAAATTGACTTATTACACATTTGATACATAAAAATATAATGAAATCTAATCTATCATTCTAAATTTTCAAGTTTAAAATTCAAATTTTCATTTTATATATCCAATTTCCTCTTACTCAATTTTATTGTGCAGAGCAAACATAACAAGCTAATGCCTATTAAGTCAATGTGAGATGAGGGGAAAGGGTTTGCTCATACACTTATAGTCTGTATGGTATCATTATTGTTTTCTATTCTGTTTATGTTTCTCCATAGTGAAAAAACATATCATAAATAAATAAATAAATAAATAACGTGTTTATTTCTTTTGTTAGTATTTTATTTTTATTGCTAATTTTCAGTTATTCGTCAAAAAACTAAAAACCACATTTTATGATTTTATGTTATTTTGGCAACCTATTGCCAAAAATTTTAATATCAAAAAATATTTGTTTGGAATTAAATTATTCATTTTATACACTTTTAAATTGAAATCAAATTTAAATGATCGTATGAATTTAAATATAATTAAAATAAAAATATACATAAATTTTTTAAAAAAAATAAAGCCTATTACAAAATACTTTTGCTATTTTTCAATTGTCATGTCAATTAAAATTTTTATTGTAAAGTAAAATTTGAAAATAGAACAATTAAGTAAAATAATCAGAATAAATATTATTTTTATTATAGTAATTTTTTAATGTGTACTATTTTATTTTAATTATATTTTTATAATATTTTGATTTAGAGATGAAGATGAGTATTTTTTTTAATTATATTTTTAATTTGTATTAGTTTTATAAATGTTAACCAAACAAGTTGTTGGTTTATAATTTTTAGTTTCTATTTCTGATTTTTTATTTTCATTTCTCTAATTTTTTACAATAGTTCCAAACAACCCTTTTAGTGGTAATGTTGATTCATGAAACATAATTTATTTGCTTTTAGGTACTTGAGAGTCAATCTATTATAATTTGCAAGGATATAAAGCCAATTCAATAATATTTGGGTTACATAATCTATATGCATTGTTAAAATTGCTATAACATGGGAAGAGTTCAAGTATGTAAACTATTCTCAGCACTTCTTCACTTATTAATAGCAATACTTTTTCTTCCTAAATGGGAATTTCAGTTTATACTTAGGCTCTGAAGATGAGAATTAGTGGGCAATTGCCTTACAAAAGTAAAAGTAGATTTTTTTTCATTAATAAGAAGTTAATATTTTGGTTTTAACTATACAATGAGCAGTCCATCCTATCACATTTTCCTTACCTTCCCTTCTTTAGAATTCAAAATTAGGGTTCTTTCACTAGTAGGGGTGGCATAAGGGTCGAGTTTGGGTAGGTTATAAATGACTGAGCATTAAATGGGTTCGGACTCACATGACTTATTTATTAATGGTAAATAACCTATAAACCTAAATCATTGCTATGGAAACCTGAATAATAATAATAATAATAATAATAATAATAATAATAATAATAATGAGAATTTGGTTTGGTGCAGGACCAAACCGTCGACGGTTTGGTGGAGCTCAAGAAAATCGTCGACTGTTTCAGGGAAATCGTCAATGGTTTCGTCTGGGCCAACAACCTATAAATAGATAGAAGCTCATTTTTTTTAGAATTCTCTCTCTCTCTCTCTCTCTCTCTCTCTCTCTTCAATTTCTCTCCAAACATCAGCAAAATTGATAAATAAACATTGTTTCGGGGTCCTAACTTCGATCCTCAGCATTTTAACCAAAGTGATTTCGTTGTTTGGGCATTGTAGGTACCACTTTAGGAATAAGGTAAGGGTAATAAATTATGTCAGCTTATTTTTCAAATTTAATCGATTAAAACTGAGATCATGAGTACAGAAATGTTGTATATGATTTTTTAAATGATTTAGGCATATGGAAATTGATTATTATATATGTATTTGAGAAAAATCAAGTTAGTAGGGTAATCATTTCATTTTTCTTGAAAAAATGTATATTACAGGTTAAAGTAAAATTGTGGAGATGATCATACCCTTATTTTTCAACAAAATATATTTTTTCCCGAGAAGTTTATCAGATCATGATTTAAGCATTTAAATTGTAAGGCATGAGAATAAATGGTTATGATTGCAGAAATAAATTGGTTGGAATCCTTTGTGATATTATACAAAGAAATTGTGATTTTATGCAGAAATGTGATTTTATACTGAATTATAATTATATGCAAAGTTGAGATCTTATACTAAGTTATGAATATATGCAAAATTAAGATTTTATACTCAATTATGATTATATGCAAAGTTGAGGTTTTATACTGAGTTATGATTATTTACAAAGTTGAGATTTTATACTGAGTTGTAATTACACACAAAAATGTGAATTTATATCGAGTTATAATAATGACGGTTTGATGCCGAGTTGCGAATTTGATAGTTTGATATGAAACGCCCCGATTCTTGGGATTTTAGCCCAAGGGCTTGCTGAGTTGGGGGATGGCAATACAAAACGCCTCAATCTCAGCGATTGCTCGATAAGAATTGTTGAATTAGGGGACGGCGATACGAAGCGCCTCAATCTTAGCGAGTACTTGATAAGAATTGCTGAATTGGGGGACGGTAATACGAAACGCCTTAATCTTAGCAAGTGCTTGATAAGAATTGCTGAATTGGGGGACGACGATACGAAACACCTCAATCTCAACGAGTGCTTGATATGTATGGATCGTGTAAATTGTAGATTTCTTTTATGAATGGGGCTTTTGAGCCAAATTATAAACTGAAAAGAAATATGTCTTATGCAATAATATGAATGTGAGTACAGATTATAAATGTTATTTCATTCATGGATGTACTATGCTTATATTAAAATTCTTTTGCCACACACTGATAATAATTTATTCCGTTTTACTAAGAGATGTCTCACCCCAATAAATAATTCAACATTTTAGGATCGCCAGGAAAGCAAACCTAGGAGCTCAGGGTCGAGGTGTAAATATTACAGATAGGGTAAGTACTGATATAAATCGGCGTATATAAATGTTTTGGTAATTTTGGGGTTATAGCTTTGTCTTGGGAAATTGTATAGTAATGGTTAGGAAGTAGTACTCTTGTATGTATAGTTTTGGAAAGGTCTATTTTTGCTTCCGCAGACAGTGGATGGATATAAATGTAATATTTGAAATATTATGAATATATGTTTTATAATTGTTATGAAAAAAAATGGGACGTGACAGTATGGTATCAGAGATGTCATGTGATGACGATATTACTATTGTTAGAATTGGTGTATTCCCAAGAGGGATGGTGAATTGGAAATTTAAACTTTCTCCTAGGTCAAACCAGATATCAGTAATATAGTCTTGCACAAACCTAGGGTCTTTCTATATAATCTTAAACCCAATCAAATATTTAAACAATTAAACGCAAACATTCAAGTGTTGAAATTTAAAATGCGAAAATTAAAAGCAAGCACAACAAATGTTATCAAGGTTCAGCCAATACTGCCTACATCCTCGCCTCAACTCGCAAGCCCAAATATTACCACTATTGCTCACTTAACGGGTGGAGCGACACTGTTTACAATACCAGGTTAAATTACCAGGGTTGACCTCAACCTTTACAACTGATCCTTACGGGCTAGATCAACACCCCCTCAGATCACGCTTGGAATACAACAGATAATCAATACAATTTTGTGTACAATTTCAATTGCTTCTTAACTAAGCAAATATGTACCAATACGCACAAACAATTACACTTCAGTATGATATGGATGTATAAGCTTAGTGAAGTCTAAATGTCAACTCTCAATTATATGCAATAATAACAATTTATATGAGAGAGCGTGTTAGTAAAGATTTTTTGAAACAATATATATATATATCAACCACAAATAATGTTTCAAACATTTCAAGAGTATAATCAAATATCTCAAAAATTAATTTCTAAAGATCGAGCACAAGAGATATTTGCAACACAAGCTTGTCAAAAATATTTTATTTAACACACAAGACAAGCTTAAAAGTCTTGCAATAAAAGTGCAAAAACTCACAAGCTTATAAAAGTTTCCCTACAAAATAAATTTATGGATTAAATCAATGGGAAAAAACTTTTGAGCTTAATTCTCTTTAAAATCAATAATTAATCACTAACATGAGAGTATAAGCTTGCAATGGAAGTGTAGGTAATCTCAAAATACTCCCACTCAATGTGATTGTGCAATGAAATGAGTAAAAGGTGAGGTATATAGGCTTGTATATGAAAGTGTAGCTCAAAGAATTTTAGATGGAAAATTTCTTAATCAAGGCACTAATTAATTCTTAATCTTTGCAAATGAGGGAATATATATAGCCTCCAATAAAAATATGATCGTTAGGATATAAAGGGAATTATTAAAATTGTTTAAAAACCGCCGATGGTTTCAAACAACCGAGAGTTTTCATATAAGAACACGGGAAAACTGGTTTGGTAAGTGACCAAATCGTCGATGGTTTCCTACAGGCCAAGGGCTTATAAGTTAAGATCTTATATTTATTTTTCATTCTAATTCTCTTTCTCTCTCCTAGGGTTCTTTCTCTCTCTCTCTCTCTCTCTCTCTCACTCACTCACTTTTTCCCTAAATCAAGTCTCTCACTCTCTCTCTATCCTAGGATCTCTCCACACGTGCTCTCCGGTCCTCTATCTCTCCTCTTGGCTTGTCGGTCCTCGTCCTTGGCCAGTTAAGAGGCTAGGGTTTCGTTCTCCAAAGCTATAGGTAGTTTTTTAGGAACAAGTAAGGGGATTAGATTATGTCAATTATTTTCAAAATATGAACCGATTAAACTAGAGTATATGGATACATGAATATTATATATGATTTTATGAATGAATCAAGCATATGAAAATGAGGGTTTTGGTATTATATACGTATTTGGGGAAAACTAAAGTGAGTGGGGTGATCATCTCCTCTTCTTGAAAAACATATGTATTGAGTTAAATTAAACCCTAAAGATGATCATAACTTTATTTCAGTAAAATATATTTTCCTCGGCTAGTTTATTATATTATGGTATATCATTCAAATCGTGTGGCATTAAAATGGTTATTATTATTACATAATTAAACCTGATGGTTTTTATGGTATTATACAGTGAAAGATATGGTTTTATACCGAGTTATGATATGACCAGTTTTTATATAGAATTAAGAAATGACGATTTTTATATCGAATTATGATATGAGAAGTTCTATACAAAATTATGAACATGACAGTTTTATACCGAGATATGATATGACGGTTTTATACCGAATTATGAACATGACAGTTTTATACTGAGATATGATATGACGGTTTTATACCCAGTTATGATATGACAGGTTTTATATAGATTTACGAATATGACAATTTATACTGATTTATGAAAATGAGATAATGTTGCTGTTTTTACTACGTAAATTATATATATGGTTTATGAATCCTAATAGACTAGCTCTTATGGAAACTCAATACCGTAGCTAGTGAAAGTGTTAGTGCAGCCACACTATAGTGAAAGTGTGGCCCATAGACACTCGATTTGGCTTGCGAAGAGTTGTGGATCGCCCCTGGAGTTCGGACCAGGCCGCGGTAGGCAAATCGTACTTCAGAGCATGTTATGTTAACCTAACAGTGGTCGACTGTCTAGATTGCTAGGTCCAGTCTTCGAACCGCACAATCCGATCATGGGTGTTATTCATGATATTATATGATGGCCCAATAAGGAAGGTTCTCTATTCATATATGTAATTTACGAAAAATGGGCTATATTGAGCCGAAACTATGTTATGAAGGAAAATATATGTACTTTCAATTATAAAGGTGTGAGTATAGGTTTAAAAATGCTATTTCACGTACAATTAAATAAAAGAATGTATTATGTTCACGCTAAAACTTATGTTAGCTATACACTAATGATAATCTAATCCGTCTTACTGAGAAGTGTCTCACCCCAATATCCATCTCATATTTCAAGTCTTACAGGGAATCGAGCCTAGCGTGCTACGGGGTTAGGTTTAGATTTTGTAGTTATTGTAAGTGTAAGTGAGACACTTGTTTATCATGTTTTGTTTATTTTGGGATGTAATATATGATATGGAGACACATATAAGTAACTGGGATGATTTAGAACTCTGGTAAAGTGTTTGAAGTTTAATTGTCTTCTGCTGTATGTTTTATATTGAGTGTATGGACTGGAGCACCCAAGACCCCCTTTCGGGTTCGGGTCGCTAACGTTATAGATATGGTATCAAAGATATATATATGTATGGAATAATAGCACTTTGGGTCCCACTTGGTTCAAGGCGCTACACGTGTAGACACTATGAAAAGGGGGATTGGAAAGAGTTTTTTGTGCCTAGGAAAATGGAAGATCTCCTTAATTGGTCCCTTAATGCATTTAATAATATATAAAAATTCTACAATTTTTATTTGTTAAGATGACTTTTAAAGAGAGAAAATCTCTTCTTTTTATGACAATAAGGAGTTTTCTTTTCTTTAAGGATTTGTTTTGATTAAAGATTTTTGTTAGGAGAAAAGGAAGGAAAGGAAAATAATAAGAAATTTTATTTTTCCTTGTATTTTGCTTCTCCATTAAATACTATAAAAAGTGAAAGTTTACTTTAATATGACTAAAAAATAGGAAAAACTAAATACTGTTATGAATAGTTAGTGTCTGCCACTCTCCATGTACTTGTCCCCTCATGTTCCCAATGCCGTCATTATGATGGATGTCCATCCATCTACCCCATTAAAGAATAAACCCCTTATTTACTGCTCCTCCCTTGGTTATATAAGGAGGAGCAGATGATGGAAAATGCGTATGGGAAAAAGAAGAGAAAGGAAAAAAAATCAAAAGAAAGCAGAAGAAGAAAAAAGAGGAATAGGGAGAAATAGAAAAGAAGTCCAGATCCATATTGTAATTCTTTCCGTGATAGTGAAGTTTTGATCACATCTACCCATGGAGTAGGCATAGTTGAACCACATCTATCTTGTCTCTATTTATTTATTTTCCTATTTATTTTCTATATCTTTTATAACACGTTATCAGCATGAGACTCTAACCAATTGACATATTTATTTAATTCTTATTTAATTCACGAGACTCTAACTGACTAATATATTTTTATATATTTATACCGCCTTAATGGTCGATTTTATTTCGATATCGCCTATATATATATATATAAACTACCAATCTCCGGAAGAGATGGTATAATAGTCCTCCTGAAGAGGCTATATATTTAAATATTCCGTATATATATCTCCCGAAGATATAGTCCTCTTGAAGAAGCAATATATTTAAATTTCTCATTTACATATTTAAATCTTCCCAAGTGATGTTAAATTTGACCTCCTAAATAGGTGAAACATTTATTCTCCATATGAAATAATATATTTAATATCTGGAAGAAGTGTTAAATTATTACTCAATTTAATATTGTAAATTTAAATCATAGTCTTGAATAGTACAAATTGAAAATAAAATAAAAGAATGTTCTTGAAAAAACATATTTAAGTACCCCAAAATGGTGGAAATACTATTATATTATTATCTCAGTTTTATTTTAATTTTTACATTTTGTTTTCTAAATTGCTTTATTATTGTTAATTTACTTAAGCAAAGTTGAATTTGTTCCCCTTGATATCACATACAACAATTATTTATCATGGATTCTTAATGTTGATATTCATCTAAATGCAATGAACTTAGGAGATACTATTTTAGATGGAAATACCACATCCTTACAGGATCGCGCAAAAGTTATGATCTTCCTCCGTCATCATTTAGATGAAGAATTAAAGACTGAATACTTCACTGTTAAAGACTCCCTTATCCTATGAAAAAATTTAAAGGATAGATTTGACTACCAGAAAACTGTAATTTTACCAAAAGTTCGATATTAATGATTGTCCCAGAGGTTGCAAGACTTTAAAACAGTTGGCCAGTATAACTCAACTCTGCATAAGATTAGCTTGAAGCTAAAATTACGTGGTTAAAATATTCTTGATGAAGACATGTTAGAAAAAACTTTTACTATTTTCCATCCCACTAATGTGCTCCTACAGCAGCAAAATAGGGAAGGGAAATTTACTAAATTTTCTAAACTTATATCATGTTTTCTTGTCGTTGAGCAAAATAACAAGTTTTTGATGAAAACTCACCAAACTCATCCAACTGGTTCGATCCCATTCCCTAAAGTGAATATGAATACATCTCATGGTCGATAACGAGGCTGCAGACATGGTCGTGGCCATGGTCGAAATAATTACTGGCATCAATATAAGGCTACAATCCCCTAGAAGAGGGATAACCCCCAAAAGGGGGATGACCCACAGAAGCGGGTAAATGATCAAAATTAGCGATCCAAATAGCATGAAACTAAATGTTACAGATGTGGAGGAAAAGGTCATTAGTCGCGTACCTGTTGTACGCTTAAGCACTTGGTAGATCTATACCAAGCATCTATAAAAGAAAAGGAAAACACTAAAGAGGTTGAAACAAATTTTGCTAATAATGTTGTTTCAATATATACTAGGCCATCTAATTCTGTTTTTCTTGATGTTGCTGATTTTCTTGCAAATCAAGATGAAAATAATAATGTAATATTTTAGAATATATAGTAAGTAAAATTGTATTTTGATAAATTGCTGCTATGATCAATTATAGTATTGAGTTTTTAAAATATTTGTTGTAGTGTGAATTGTCTTAAAGCTTTGATCGATTCTAAGTTGTCTTTGGAAGAAGTTTATTTAGATGACAATGCTACAACATGCACAATTCTTTGAGATAGAAAATACTTTTATTACCTTGAATATATCTTCAATAGATGTTAATACAATATTTGGTTCTTCAAATTTGATTGAACGCTCTGGAAGAGCTAATATAAAGTTATCCAATGGTTCTTTATTACAAATTGACGAAGCTTTCTATTCTAGCAGATCCATAAGAAATCTGTTAAACTTTAAAAATTTAAGACTTAATGAATATCACATTAAAACTACAAATGAATGTAGTAAAGAATTCCTTTATATTACTTCTATTGTTTATGGGAAGAAACAAATTTTAGAAAAGCTGTCAACTTTATCTTCTAGATTGTATTATATAAAAAATAAAACAATTGAATCATATAATGTCTTGCACCATAAATGCAATGACCCAAAGTTATTTACACTTTGGCATGATCGTCTTCGACATCCTGGAGATGTAATGATGTGAAGAATCATTGAGAATTCACATGGTCATCCACTAAAGAATCAGAAGATTATTTTATCAAATGATTTCATGTGTACTGTTTGTTCTTAAGGGAAAATAATTGTCAGACCATCTGTTTCAAAAGTAAGTCTTGAATCACTCAGTTTCTTATAGAGAATTCATGGTGATATATGCGGACCAATACATCAACCATTTGGACCATTTAGATATTTTTTGATCTTAATTGATGCATCTACTAGATGGACACATGTTTCTCTACTTTCTACTTATAATATTGCATTTTCTAGACTTTTTTTTTTCAACTGATTAGATTATGAGTTCATTTTCTCGATTACCCAATTAAATCAATTCGTTTGGATAATGCTAGTGAATTTGCATCCCAAACTTTTGATAACTATTGCATGTCACTTGGAATAGATGTTGAACATCCCGTTGCTCATACTTATACACAAATTGGTTTAGCTGAATCTTTTATTAAAAGACTTCAACTCATTGCTAGACCTATTATTATAAGAACTAAATTGCATTTATCTATTTGGGGACATGCTATTCTTCATGCTGCATGTTTAGTTCGTATAAGGCCCACTGCTTACAATACTCTCTCACCCATGTAATTAGTTTATGGGCAACAACCTGATATTTTTTATTTAAGAACTTTTGGTTGTGCAGTATATGTTCCTATTGCCCCTCCTCAAATAACTAAAATGGGTCCTCAACGTAAGTGTGATATCTATGTTTGTTTTGTTTCCCCTTCTATTATTAGATATCTTGAACCTTTAATACGTGATTTGTTTAAAGCATGGTTTCAAGATTGTCATTTTGATGAAGTAGTATTCCCTACATTAGGGTGAGCTAAATCAGTGCCTGAAGCATAACATGAAGTCACATGGAATGTCATGAATTTATCTCATTTAGATTCTTGCACAAATCAAAGTGAACTTGAAGTTCAGAAGATTATCCATTTGCAAGAGATTGCAAATCATTTACCAGATTCTTTTGTAGATACCAAGGTCATACTAAAATCTTATATACCTACTGCAAATATTCTAGCACATATTGATGTCCCTGAAGGACAACAACCGGCTAATGAACCTAAACCATAAGTTAAGCGTGGAAGGCCTGTTAGTGCAAAAGATAAAACTCCCAGAAGGAGAAGATTGAAATCTGTAAACACTTCAGAAGACGTTATAGTGGTGGATAATTCATTCGACATTCACAAACCTATTTCTTCTGAGAATGAAATCCCTAATATAAAACCTCCTGAAGAGGAACCTCCTGAAGAGGAATCTCCTGAAGAGAAAACTCCTGAAGAGACATCCCTTGAAAATGAATTGGTACCTGGAAATAATAATGAGATTTCAATTCATTACATAGGAGAAATGTGAAATAGAAATAAAGTTGTTGTTAACAACACATTTGCATATGCAGTAGCTACTGACATTACCAGAAGTAATGAGAATCCTGAACTTAAATCTGTTAATGAATGTCGATATAAAAGTGATTGGACAAAATGGAATGAGACTATCACATCAGAATTAAACTCTTTATCAAAAAGAGAAGTTTTTGGGCCTGTAGTCCAAACACCAGAAGATGTCCAACTTGTTGGATACAAATGGGTATTTGCGCCCAAGTAAAATGAAATTAATGAAATTACTCGGTATAAATAAAGGCTTGTGGCACAAGGTTTCTCGCAAAAACCCATAATTGATTATAAGGAGACATATTTTTCTGTAATGGATGGAATCACATTCAGATTCTTAATTGGGCTAACAGTTGCTGAACGACTAAGCATGCGTCTTATAGACGTAGTAACATCATACCTATATGGATTGTTGGATAATGAAATTTACATGAAAATCCCTGAAGGATTTAAATTGCCTGAAGCAAAACCCAAAAATTTATATTCAATTAAACTCCAACGTTCTTTATATGGACTAAAGCAATCTGGACGCATGTGGTACAATCGATTAAGTGAGTACCTTGTGAAAGAGAGATTCATAAATGATCCAATTTGTCTATGCATTTTTATTAAAAGATCATAATCCGGATTAACTATAATTGTTGTTTATGTTGATGATTCGAATTTAGTTGGGACTCCCGAAAAGCTCACTAAAGTTGATAATTATTTAATAGCGGAATTTGAAATGAAAGATTTATGAAAGACAAAATATTGTCTTGAACTACAAATTGAACATGTAAATGGCAGAATTTTTATTCCTCATTCTAAATATACCGAAAAGGTATTAAGGTAATTCAATATGGACAAAGTTTATCCTTTGGGATCTCCAATGATGGTGCGATCACTTGATGTTAAAAAGGATCCATTTCGACCTCATGATGAGGGGGAGGAATTACTTCGTCCTGAAGTACCATATTTAAGTGCTATTAGCTCTCTAATGTATTTGGCCAATTGTACAAGATCCGACATTGCATTTGCTGTAGATCTACTAGCAAGATACAACTTTGCTCCTAATTGGCGGCACTGGAATGGAATTAAGCACATTCTACACTATTTGAGAGGTACATCTGATTTGGGTATATTCTACTCATTTGATTTCAAATCTCAATTAGTAGGATATGCAGATGTTAGATATCTATCTGATCCTCGCAATGCTAAATCTCAAACTGGATATGTATTTCTTTATAGAAAAACTGGTATCTCTTGGAAATCAGTAAAACATACGATTACAACAACATCTTCTAATCATTATGAAATACTAGTTCTCCATGAAGTTAGTAGAAAATGCGTATGACTCAAATCAATGATTTCTTATATCTAAGCAAATTGTGGTTTTCAATCAATCAAAAATATTTCAACAATTTTATATGAAGACAACGCTGCATGTATAACTTAACTAAGAGGAGGATATATAAAGGGTGACAGAACAAAACATATCTCTCCAAAATTCTTCTATACACATGAACTCTAAAAGAATGGTGATATGAATGTTCAACAGATTTGATCAAGTAGTTTTGCCTACAACGACATTCAAGAAATTGGTTCATCTTATCGAAATGAGACATCTTAAAAATCTTAGCAAAAGAAGTTAAAATATGAGTGGCAACCAAAGGAGAGTGTTATGAATAATTAGTGTCTGCCACTCTCCATGCACTTGTCCCCTCATGTTCCCTATGCCATCATTATGATGGATGTCCATCCATCTACCCCATTAAAGAATAAACCCCTTATCTACTGCTCCTCCCACGGTTATATAAGAAGGAAGAGATGATGGACAATACGTATGGGAAAAAGAAGAAAAAGGAAAAAAAAATTCAAAAGAAAGCAGAAGAAGAAAAAGAGTGGAATAGGGAGAAATAGGAAAGAAGTGAGAAAGATATTCTTGTGTAATGCTAGATCCATATTGTAATTCTTCCCATGATAGTGAAGTTTTGATTCCATTTGCCCGCAGAGTAGGCATAGCCGAATCACGTAAATTTTTGTCTCGTCTCTATTTAATTATTTTCTTATTTATTTTCTGCATTTTTTTATAACAATACTAATTATGTGTAAAATCAAAATTTTATTTGTAGAATTGGTATTTTTATTTTTTTTTTCATTTTTCTTAATAACCAAACATGAAAATATAGATTTCTTGATATTTCCTTTGCTTTTTTTTTTTTTTTTTATATTTTTTGAGATTTAAATGGAACCTAAAAACAATGAGTCATTATTTTCAAAATTCATTTAGTTTAAAATTGTTGAATGTAATAATTAATAATAAATTTATATCTTTAATTGGCTGTGCTCAATTATTACATTTTTGACGTCCTTAATTATACATTTATTTTTAATAATTAACATAAAATATCCATAATTATATGACATCATGCTAATGTCATCAGTTCAATCACCGGGACCCGATTGACGCATCGGTCCAACCTATCCGACTGATCTAGTGGTTTTATGTAGGGCTAGCAAAACGGGTGGGCGGGCGGGGTTTGGGCGGGTCATCAATGGACCCGGTCATAAACGAGTCGGGTCATAAACAGGTCAATATTAAATGGGTCATGTACATGCCAACTATAACCCGCTCATTTAATAAACGGGCGGATCACAGGTCACCCGTTTAAAAAATAAATAAAATTTATTTTAAATTTTTAAAAATTTTCATATAAAATGATATTTTTTTTTAAAAAGTACTGCATTTTTTTATTAATATCTAAATAAAAATATGATATAAACTATGAGATAAACATCAGTCTCATCAAAATCTTTGCTAAAGGACTCGGTTGAGTTCCCAACTAATTAAACAACAAATGGTGTAATGACCCGAAAATTAAAATAATTAGAAGATATGATAAATGAAATGGATTAATGGATAATGAAGGAAAAAGGAAACAAATTAGAAGGAAAAGTAGGCCTCGTTGACGAATGTCCTGTATTCGTCGACGAGTGTCCTTCTAAGCTCGTCGACGAAGTCTATTCCTTGTTGACGAAGAAATCTCGAGAGAAAATTTTGAAAACCCTAAATTTCGTTGATGAAGGTATCTTCTCGTCGACGAAGATTCTACAGTGCCTCGTCGACGAATCCAAGTGTCTCGCCGACGAAGCCCTGCCTATAAATAGGTTGTTCTTCATTTTCAGTGTGAAATTTACGAACCTTCTTCACTCTCTCTCTAAAAACGATTTTCCCACCTTCTCTCTTCGATCTCGAGCCGATTTTTACCTGGTTTGACTATCCGAAACCATCACGGGGTTCGTAGGATCATTCTCTGCAAGGCTGTAGGAGCTGATTATTGGTTTGAGGGGTTTGGGAAACATCCCAAAATCAGGATAAGTAAGTTATTTTGGGATTTTCTTAAGGAATGTTGTTATTTGGAGATTAGGAAGTAGTAAATAAGTATTTTCCTGAAGATTTAAGTTAGTTGAAATTTATTTTAATTAAAATAGGATTTTTGGATTCAGGGTCCAAGTGAACGCTACGGGTATCGGTTCGGGGATCCTGCCAGTGTAGTTTGAAGTCAGGTAAGGGGGAAATTTATATATTAAATCAGATTTTTCATGAATTAAAAAGGATCATGTGTTATTTATGTATATATGTTTTTACGTTGGTTTAAAATGCCAACCATGAATTTTATATTTTATGAGCCTAAGATTGTTTATATAGTTATGTATATGTGAAAGTAAACGAATGAAAGTGAAAGGAATTTTCTGAGGAATTAAGTAAGAAATAAAATGTATTTTCAACATATAAATGTTAATTATGGGTTGACTTATTTTGTAAGGAATGTATATGAATTTTATTGTCAAACTGTGTGGCATAAGATTTTGTGCTAATATATATATATTAAATGTATGAGATGCAAACTAAGTAAGTGAAGTATTGAAAATAAAATATGATATGGACAATATTGCTTGTGTATGTTAAATGCAACCATGTAAATATAAGACAGCTGAAAGACAACCATGTTAGCAGATTCTAGTGCATTTCTATGTGAACTAACTGTAACAGATTCTAGTGCATTTCTATGTAAACTGACAAATGATGGCTAAAGACCAGCTGTAGTACGAAGGAATGAAATGAAATGTTATGCAATAAAATGACAATGGAATAACAATGAAATGAAATGACAAATGTGAACGATGTAAATGGGAAAGAGTTACTTAAAGTGAAATGAAATGCAATGTTTAAGCTATGTATATGAACAGATGTGTATGAATGAATAATGACAGAAAGGAAGAATGTATTATGTTATCAGAAGTATTTATGTATGTAGAATATGTTACCATTGGGCGAGGCAAACTCTTTGCTTGAAGGCTTGCTAAGAAAGGCGAGTGCACTAGTAGTTTCAGATGTGGCAGTAGCTGCATAATGTACTAAGGCAGAGAGAACCTAATTGTATGGGCGGGTAGATTTCCCTATCCTTAGGGTCTTTGCCGTAAACTATTATTGAATGTGTGAGTATGAGATCAAGTTAACTCTTGAGGGCTTACTGAATAAGGTGAGTGCTCTGGTATGCTTTAGTCGTGACCTTAGGGTTACCTAAGTATCGGAGCAGAGGGGTGTTGCTTGTATGGGCGGGTAACCACCCCTATCCTTGGGTGATCTTGTGGGTAAACATTTGCATATGATTATTTAAGTTCAGAGAATGTTTTCAATGTTACGTTAATGATTTGCAAATGTATCTAAAATGACATTTATATACCTCATGTTAGCCACACACTGTTTTAATATGTATTCTTCTCCTCTTACTGAAATGTGTCTCACCCGAATATGATTGTTTTTTTTTCAGGACATCCTCGAGGTTGGTCTTAGGGAGCTCGAGGGTACTTAGTTTTGAGGAATATTAAGAAATAAGGTATATGTTGATGACAATTTGGATGTAAATATTTATGTTTTATGTTTTATGTTGTTATATTTTAAAGATGTTGAATGATGAATGGTTGTGAAAATATTGAAATGTTGGAGATGTATATGTTTTGTGGAAATGCAAGTGTTGGATGAATTTTATGGATTTTACTTAGAATTAATAAACTTTGGTATATTGTAGAATTGTGGTATTACTGTATTATAGATTAAGGAGATTATGTTTATGTTTTCCGCTACGTATGATATGAATTATGAATTTTCAGAGATTTTATTAGGTATAATGCACCGAACCCGAATTTAAGGGTTCGGGGCGTTACAAATGGAGTCTCACAAGTAAACAAAAAATGCTTGATTAGAACATGAACAAGCAGATGCCTCGACCTTAAAACCCTAGCTTCATACGCCACTAGTGCCTGCGTTTCGCATTGTACCTGATGGTGTTGTTAGTCCTCATACAGATCCAGTGAGGAATAGGCCTATTCTGCCTCATCTTCTTGGCCAGCTTCTTCTTGATCCTGAAGGTCTTGTGTGATGACATCTTCAATTCTTCACGATCGGAGAGGAAGCCGAACGGTCAAGGGAAACGCTAGCGACACGGGATCGTGAGGGAGCTTGATCCTACCGTGGAGTAGCTGGAGCTAGAGGTGTGTAGTCGAGTGGTCTGTGGAGCTAGGAGGGCTAACACTTGTGGAGGAGATGACGACTCGACCTCTAGGATGATGAGTGGTCTGGCTATCCGAGTGGATCATTCGCAGCAGCACATAGCAGGGAGCACCGCAGCAGGCACCGAGGCAGCAGCACACCATACCAGAGGAGAGCCGCGGGAGACGGATTAGGATTTAGGGTTTTTTTGTGTGACGTGTGGACCATGTGGTGTGGTTGGACTGACCGTGTGGCTGTGTGGATTTATAAATTATTCAAATAAACGGGTCACCCGACGGTCTGATTTTCATATCCGTGTTGGAAAGTTCAATAAATAAATAAATAAACAAATAAAAACTGGTTGATGAAGTTAGCGCTAGACCAACCCCGTCACTGTCTTGGCGCCAAGACACAGGGCTGCAAATTTCTTTTCGAACGGATAACTTCGCCGCAAGCTTCAGCAATTAGCAATCGGCGATAAGCATTCACGGGGCAGAGTTGGAGAAGCATCCTGAATTTTTGCGAGAGGGAGGGTGTGATTTTCTGAAACAGCAAGAAGCTGCACTGTTTCTCTACGCTGCGGCGAAATGAATCATCGCTAGCATCACCGATGGCTGTAAAAGGGTGGATTAGCGGAGACGAGAGCGCCAAAGAGATGCTAGCGAGGGTTATGACTGAGCGTCCCTTCCTCCTTCTTCCTCCCCTTCACAGGCTCCCTCTCCGCGTCGGCAATGTCGTCGAGATCGTTGGCCCGTCTCCTTCCGCAAAGACTGATATCTTGATTCAGGTATTATTAGATTCCTAACGCTATGTTTGGTACACTAGAATGGAATGGATTGATAGTGGGATGGAATGAAAAATTGATATGACAGATTTGTACAGTTGTATATACTAATTCCATTTTTGTCTGCCAATTCTTAATTTTCTTCCCCCATCGTCCTCTATTCGTCCTAGTGTTCCCATTTTCTGTACTGGAAGTGCTTTGTGCACGTGCTGGATTTCCTTTTTCAAATCGATTGTCCGGCCTCATCCTATAATTTTGGAGGATCTTTACTACATTTAGTATTACTGTTATGCCCATATGGACATTCCAACGTTTAAAGCTTGATACCTCCTCAATTTCGAATCTTGGAACTTGGAACGGGTGGGAAGGAGATGGAATAGCTGGACTATTTCTAGTTGTGCAACCAGGCGCATGAAAAATTATTATTATTATTATTATTATTACTGTTTTACTTTCGGTCTCCATTTTTTAGATTTCTGAAAAATATCTTGGTAACTGCTCATATTTTTAGACAACGTTATAATACTAAAATAGCAATACACATATATTTTGAAGTTGAAAAATAAGAAATTTGAGAGCCTGGAGCATGCATGTAATTCGTGCCTACACACAGTGGCAATTATTATTATTTGATGCATTGGTAATGGTTATTTAGTCATTTAGCATTATTATTATGTGTTGGAGTTTTGTTAGTAATAAGTGTGAGTTAGTAAGGACATTATGGTCATTCTAATTGTACTTGACATATATTATAAATAGAGGGAGAGACTTATCATTGAGGTTAGGTCTTCCATTTTACCCAATTATTCAACATGGTATCAGAGCATGATTTTGAAACCTAAACCCTAATTGTTACCACCACCATCAAAACCGTAGCCTAAAACCCAAAATCCATTGCTTGTCTACCATCATAGAAGAATTTCCAGCAACACTATAGCCCTACAAAACAGCCAACAGCAGCCGAAAGTCAGACTAGTTGCTGGAAATTTTCTGGGTGACACTGCCAGTTCAAAAGCACAAAATCTACTATAGATTTTGCAAAAAACAACACCATAGTCACCCACAGACACTACCAATTTGCCCCCCACTAAAATCCCATCTCTAGGAAGTGTTCCACGCGTTCTCATGCATCGGTCGAAGGCTGCCAGGGTCGACCCCACGTGTCATGGTCTCATATTAGATGTATACTAGGGATTGGACGGGAGAGCCTGTCATAGTCCCACATCGGATGTGTATTAGGGAGATCTTGGGGTTATAAGGAGGGTTTAGGTTCCAACTAAATGAGGCGCTTTCTATAGGGCAAACCTGTGAGGATAGTGGGTCAAAGCAGACAATGCTCCATCGAAGTTGGGCCCAAGACCGTTACACCATGCACTGATGCATGAAGCTACTTTTAGGTATGTTTTTGACTTGAAATCATCCAGCAGTGATCCAATCCCTCTATTAACATGTTATTGGAGTTTTTTGTGATGTTTTTTGGACTTGTCCAAAGATCTCACATTTTTTAATTGCTCATGTGCAGCACCCAAGGAATGGTTGTTTGATGCTTTGTGAAGCTGTTTATCAATGATTATTGAGTTATTGGGTCTAAAACAGTGGGGTTTCTTGTGTTTAATGATTCAATGTTTTAATTCCTTCCATATACCAAAATATCAAGTTGTTGGGCATGTGTTTTGCTTAAAGTTCCAATTTTTTTTTGAGACTATGCACTCGTGGTAATTTGTTAGTTGTTGTTCGGTGTTAGTAACAATCATTGGTGACTCTTTTGGAGCAGTGGTAGTGCTTATAAGCTGCTGCTTTTTTTATTTTTTTGTGAGGCTGTGGTAGTGTTATATATAAGTTTGTTGGTGATTTATCCATGGCAGTTTCGGTGGTTCACCTCTCCAATTGTTCCAGTGCTGTGTGTTGCTTTCTTGGGGTTGCGTATGAGTTTCTTGGTGCTGTGGCAGCCTTGTACTGATTTATTTGTCCATGGTGGGTCACCTCATTCATGGTTGTTCCAATTCTTCTGGCAATTATTCTTGTGATCATCGGTCTGAGTTTGTGAATGTTGGGATGGAGCTGCAAATCCCAAAAGTATGCTTCCTTTGTTAGTCACTTGTTTGAGTGAACTGCATACTGTGACTATATTAGAAGAGGAGTATTCAAGGTTTCTACAGTATCAATTGTCTCAACAAGCATCTTATCACATTGCGTCTTTTGCCCAGAAAGATAATCCTACAGTCTATATGTAATTTGGTATCTTTCCCACTAGTCCTTGGGTTATCGATTTTGCTGCCACTAATCATATAATAGGTGCAACCAACTTCTTTTTTGAACTCCAGTATCCTAAAAATCTACCTCCAGGTACCCTTGCTGATGGGTCCACTATTAAGGGGATAGGAACAGTAAATCCTACTCCTTCCATCTCTCTTCCTTCTGCTTTATACATTCCTAAATCTTCTTTTAATCTCATGTCAATCAGTAAGCTTACACAGTCATTAAATTGTTCTATCACATTCTTTTGTGATTTTGTGGTTATTTAGGATTTGAAGACATGAAAAACAATTGGAACAGGACGTGAGACTCGTGGACTTTACTATTTTGAGTTGCCTTCTCCACCCATTGCTTGCACAGTTGCAGCTACACCACTTCAAATCCTTTGTCGCCTTAGTCATCCGTCCTTGGACAAGTTGAAACAGCTAGTTCCTACATTAAGTTCTCTATCTAATATTGAGTGTGAGTCTTGTCAATTGGGCAGACATCATCGTGTTCCTTTTGCTTCCCGGGTTGACAAATGGGAAGTTAGTCCTTTCATGTTAGTCTATTTTGATATTTGGGGTCCTAGTCGTGTCATGTCAAAGTCGGGGTTTTGGTACTTTGTTACATTTGTTGATGACTACTCTAGGATGACTTGGTTATATTTAATGAAAGATTGTTCTGAGTTGTTTGATATCTTCTGGGGCTTCTGTTCCCAAATAAAGACTCAATTTGATATGCTAGTCAGGACACTTCGTAGTTATAATGCTAAGGAGTATTTTAGTACCCAAATCATTATCTATATGACTAAACTTTGTATGATCGATCAGTCCTCTTGTGGCCACACTCCACAAAAAAATGGAGTTGCTAAGTGAAAAAGCAAACATATTCTTGAAGTCTCTTGTACCCTATTTTATCAAATGAATGTCCCTAAAGTTTTTTGGAGTGATGCTGTTTTACAGCTTGCTCCATCATCAATAAAATGCCATCCTTTATCCTTGGTGGTAAAATCCCATATTCAATTGTCTTCCCTAAGGCTCCTTTGTTCTCCTTCTCCCTTCCTCTTCGTATATTCGACTGTGTGCCCTTTGTGCATCAGTTAACTCTAGGAATGGATAAGTTAGATCCTCATGCTATCAAATGTGTTCTTATGGGCTATTCCTTTACTCAAACGGGATATCGGTGTTATAGTTCTACTTTACATCAATTCTTTGTCTTCGCCTATGTCACCTTTTTTTTTGAGTGTACACCATACTACTCTAATTTCTTGAGTTTTGTTGACCTTGATGAGTCCCTCCCTTTGCCTTGCCTTTCAGATCCAAACCTATTATCTATGCCTAATCCTCCTACATCTTTATCCAGTTTGAGTCCTTCTCGTCGCTTGGATCATCCCAATTTGTAGGTATACACATGACGACTCGAGGGGGAAGTGCTTCCTCCAACTTATACTACTATGCCTCTAGTTCCCCCGTTGGATGATCTTATTTCCCATGGTGTTGATCTTCCTATAGTTGTTTGAAAAGGTAAGTGCACATTGAAGTTGATTGCCACTTTATTTGGAAGAAACTAGTACAAAAGCTCATTACAACAGCTTATGTGAAGTCTGAGTTTCATCTTGCTGATTTCTTTACTAAAGCCTTGAGAGGTGCTCGTGTGAAATGCATTTGTAACAATATATATGCTCCTAGCTTGAGGGGGAGTGTTAATGGTTATTTAGTCATTTAGCATTATTATTATGTGTTAGAGTTTTGTTAGTAATAAATGTGAGTTAGTAAGGATATTATAGTCATTTGTATTGAACTTGACATATATTATAAATAGAGGGGGAGACCTGTCATTGAGGCTAGGTCTTCCATTTTACCCAATTATTCAATAGGTACTTTAGTACTTGTCATCCACAATTCACGAACAGATGATCAAATAGAGGCTACTAATAAGAGTCTTGGTAGAGGAATGTGAGTTTTCATATGCTGATTTTTCAGACACCTTATTGAAGTTATTTACCAGCATAGGAATTTTATAATTCTTTTCCCTGCTTGATAAATTTCATTTTTAAATAAGAAAAAAGAAAGTCACATGTGTTGGATCTTGTTTTTTGGGCCAATGAGGTAGGAATTTGTGAAGATAGAGAACCTCTTATTGAGTGCATTCATGATGAGCAGCATGCTTCAATTAGAGCAAGCATATGAACAGTATAAAGAGGAGCAAGGCTCACTTTGACGATTTAAGAATTCAAGGAAGGTGATCAAGTCTTGGTGCATTTTTTAGGAAGTGAGATTTCTTAAGCTGTTTTAATAGGGCATTTAATAATACATCAACTATTTTGAAATGATAGGAGTTTAAATCCAATCATCAAAAATCCAAAAATTTTTAATACACTGGTTGGCTAGCTTAATAAGGATACAAATCCCTGGTGGTCATGATCATTCTTTCTAAAACGGATGCAAATCCCAAGTGCTGTACAAATCCTCTGTGCAGAGTTTACTTGTTGGATTTTCTCATGTTAGAAATCATCAAGTGATGCCTAAACGTGGACCAAAAAAATTTAGGGTCTTTTTAACCTGAGCTAGCTCATATGCTACTCAAGCTCGGTTCAACTTCAAGCTCAATTGGACTCATGATACTCAACTTGTAGGTTGCGAACTTAATCGAACTTCATTATTTTTAATGCTTAAAAAAAATATTATTACTATATTTGTATAGAAGTATTAGAATTATAATCTGTACAGTGTACAATCAATTAATTGATTGTATAGTATTGATATATAGGCATTTTAATATATGTTGGTTAAGAGCCGAGCTCAAGTTTTATGATGTCATGTTATTTCGAATCAAGTTTGACTAGAATATAGGCTCATCTTTACCACAATTTCTTAGAAGGAGTTGCTGGAGTTTTTGGTGAAATTCTTGGAGAAATCAGGCCTGGCCTGTTGATTTGAAATTTGCTCTAGAGGCACTGCTTTTGGATCTGATTGCTCAAGCCTCTGCATATCCAGGGCAAGTTAGGATTGAGTTCAAGGTGGTAATGTTCTTAGTAAAGTCTGGAGTGAAGGGTGAAGATATAGGATTAATGATGGTGGACTGTACTGTTTTTGAACTTGGCAGCTTCTCTTCTGCACTAACAAGTATTGCAGGAGAAAATAGGAAATTTTGACCAGCAATGGCTATCTCTGTGAGGATCAGCCCAAGTTGCATGTGAAGGACTTGACAGAGGTGAGGGTAGCGGTATGCTTTCCAAATAACATCTATGAAGGGGTTGTCCGAGGAAGGGTTTGATGGTCCAAATGCCCTCTCTAAATTCCCAATTATTGTGACATTCCATCTTGTAATTTGCCCAAATTTTGAATTAATCAAAATGGGATTTCAAACACTTCATCCAAATCTCATTCCTTTAAACTTAGCCATTCAAATGCACCTTAAAAGTACTTTTCTTAAATTGATGTCAAGAATGATTGGTCCTTGTAAGATGTAAAGAAGATTATTCAAATGCGAATGTCGTGGAATTTCCAGATGATCTTCAAATCAGCCCTATCTTCAATTCTGCAAAATTAGTTAATTTTCATGGTTTTGATGTTGATAATGAGCCTTCAAGCATCAGTGGGTAGGGAGACAAATTATGAAAAAAAGTTTAGATGGGTGATTGAATATATTCCTGACATAAAGGAGGTTCAATCATGAAATAGTTGATCCTTAACTCAGACTTATCGTTCTTTCGTTCCTAATGCTTGGTATAATGTTTGTAATGGGGAGAAAGTCTGTTTTTTGGATGATCATTGCATTGGGGAAGATGGCTTTGGCTTTTTCGTACCGTCATCTTTTTTCAGTTTCATGAAACTCCTATTTTTGTTTTCCTCCTTCTGCAAGAGGGTGGGCATTCTTCAGTTTCCATTTTGTGAGGAACCATAATTAGAGAGAGAGTAATGAGCTAGCCCTTTCGATTAATGTGCTTGACTCTTTCACGCCTAGTTTTTTTTTTGGATAAATAAAGGAATATTTACTGAAAAGGCATCAAGGGGATGCCAGCCAATAGAAAGTCAACCACCCTAAAGGGTCCCACTATGCCAGCTGTTGACTGCAGTAAACAACTGCTCTTTGCTGATCTAGAGTGCTGAGGTTGAATTATTAAACATTCTCCTATTCCTCTCTTTCCGAATGCACCAAAAAATTGCAAGGGGACTGAGAGACATAGCCTTTTTCTTCTCTTTTGTTGCCTGAATCCCCTACTAGGCCTAGAGTTCCCCTCCCACAGAGTTGGCAATAACCGACCTTTGTTCAATCAAAGTCAATGCTATATTCCAAAGATTCCTGGTCCAAGTGCAACGAAGGAGGATGTACTCTACTGATTCTGCATCAGCCATGCAAATGGGACATCTGTTGGCGATGAACAGCCCCCTTTGCAAGTTATCCAAAGTCAAGATCTTACCATGTGTTACCTCCCAGGCAAGAAAGGCAGATTTTTTGGGGGCAGCTGTCTTTCAAATCTGACCTTAGATTCTTTTGGGGACTGTTCTTGCATGTCTTTCTTTTGCAAGCAACTTGGATTTTCTTATTCTTTTGGGGAGTGATAAAAGGGTTTGGAGCTTAGATTCTTTTGGGGAATGTTCTTGCATGTCTTTCTTTCCTCATTTGATTCATGATCCTAATGTTCGTCCTTGTGCCCTTTATTCTTTAATTTTTAAAGCTAAAGTTTGTTGAAGTTAAATGCTTTTATTTTGACTGCAATCATTGAGAAAATCAATACTAATGACTTGCTTCAGAAGTGAATACCTAATAAGGCCCCATTGCCCAATCTTTGTGTCCTTTGCTTTATGAGTGTATAGACCTGCTCATATTTGTTTCATATTGTCCCTTCACTTGGGTTCTTTGGAATAATTTGTTCCATCTTTTTGGCGAAAACTGGGTTTGCCCCCCTTTTTTTTTCGATAGCACAATAATATTTTAGTACTAGGAAGAAAATTTACACGATGGAGGATGAGACATCTCCCAAAAAAGGCCTAGAACAATCCTGTAAAAAACTAATAAATACCGAAAGATAAAAGATCAACATGCCAAAATTTTCCTCCAATCTCTGTGTAACTAGTGGTAACAAATTCCTTTGAAAAAACCCAAACCAGTGTACCACCGTCAGGCCAAATACTGAATTTTATCCCAAACCACACCCAGTTTAATTTATTCCCATTGAAGATCCTTGCATTATGTTCCAATCATAGCCCCCATAAAACTGCAAGTATTCGACACTTCCATAAGACTGCCTTATCCTTTCTCCAACCAAAACTTGTGAAAGAAATAGCTAACAATTCACCAACTGAAGAAAAATAAACAGTAAGACTGTGGCTGCTGGGTTAAACAATAAGACTCGCTCTGCGCCTTTTTTTTTAGAGGTTTTCTGCACTGTTATGTTTGGGAGTTTTGGTAAGGGGAAGGATAGGAAAGCTTTGTGGCAGTGTGCTAATAGATACTTGGACTTCCCTTCTGTGTTAATATACACACAAACACTTTGTGAGACCAAAACCAGTAGTCAGAGGATCCAACCAGGTTTGATGGCTGTGATTTGCACGTTAACTGTATTAGTGGAAGCTTTCTATGCAGAGATACCTCCAACACACCACAATCAGCACGCATCAGTACCAGGAATGGACGACACAGCAATAATGCAGAATTGGGCAGCACACACTAGCACAGATAGGGCTCCAGAACTTTAAAGGTCTAGAAGTTCAAGAGGCAGCTACAATCAAAGAACTTAAGTTACAGTATTCTATGAGGATGACAGACAAAAATAGTATCTAAATTATCCTGCCAAAGTTGGCTTTGACCACAGAACAGGGTTGAACCGCAGGCCCTGGAACAGCATGGCAGACAATAAACAAGCTGACGGTAGCTAGAAGCTTATGCAGGTATGACCAGGAGCTCAACATCATAACAGTATCACACTAGAAATCCAACGAGAGAAAGCATCAGAACAGCAAAAGCAGGCTGCGGGAAACAATATGTGGCTGTCTTTACATCTGGCTGACTACCATGAGCCACACAATACCTGCAAGAGTTTCTCATGGCTTAGAATTGGAGACAAAACCCTAAATGACCCTCAAGCCTGAGAAGAGATCTCTATTTTAAGAATCGATGAGGGAGAGAAAGGAAGAAAGGAAGAGAAGTGGCTGCAACTAAATCAGATTAATCAGGTTTAAATAAGTTTAGCACTCTAATACCATGTTGCAAATATGAAATAACTTGATGCTTCAATGAAGAAAATGCAGCACTTAGGCTAGTGAGGGAGAAGAGAGGAGAGATTTGAGGGAGCAGATCCAGTCAGCAGTCCCATGGACCTTATGTAGCAACACATAGAGCCTCTCATGATTCTTCAACTTGTCATGCATGCAGCAGCTGTGCCACTTTGAAACTGTAACCAAGACTTTGTTTGGAGAAACCTTCCCAACACATAAAGCCTCTCTAGAATCCATGCACACCTGAATTTGAATGTTTTTCTTGTTTGAAACAATGTTTACTAGCCATCCTAAGTGCTGGATTGGCTTGACGAATCCAGCCTTAAGAAGTTTCTCAATCTCTATTTTAATATGAGTTCCCACTAAGTTGAAAGACTCGTTGGGATTGCTTGATTGGGCAATATCTTCCTAACAAACATATCCCTACACTCCATAAAGGAGCTGAATAAATTTGGTGAATTACATCTTACTAAATTTGTTATTTATGAGAAGAGGCCTAGAATCAAACATCCTTTGCTACATCTATTTTCTCCAACACCTCTCTTTAAAGTTTTAGTTGGTTTTGGAGGGTCTTGGGTGTAGGAGTTAAGTCTTGGGCTGGGGAGGGCTGGCAAAACGGGTCATGACCCGTTGGGTCACCCGTGACCCGCCTGTTTAAAACAGGATTGGGTTTAGGGAAGTCAACCCGTTTAATAAATGGGCGGGTCATATGTTGACCCATTTATAAACCGGTTCAACCGGGTTTGGGTCAGGTCACCTAGTTGGATCCTTTATATACTTCATAACCTACCCACCCACTCACAAAAAACCCTAATCCTCCTAATTCCTTTTAGGCTTTCATGCGGGCCGCGGCTCTCGGCTTTCCTCTCCTCTCCTACCACTATTCCTTCTGTGAACATGAGTGGCGGTTCTAGGGTTTCGATCCCCGGCACCGTTCGAAGGACGATTCAAGACATCAAGGAGATTTTTGGCGACCACAGCAATCAAGACATCTACGCAATGCTCAAGGAGTGCAACATGGATCCCAACGAAACCGCTCAGAAGCTCTTGTATCTTGGTCCTCTTTCTATCTCTTTCTATGTCTCTCTCGCTTTCCACTGCGTTCGGAGTGGTAGTGTTTTTGTTTGAGCTTATTGTATTGCTTGAGGATCTGTAGTAATTGACGTTTTTTTTTTTTGAATTTTGTTTTTGGGCTATTTGTTTGGATGAGGCTTTGGTTGGTTCCGGTGACAATGAGAAATTTCATTTTCGAATTTTGTGTCTAATAAATAAAATGTAGTATTTTTTTTTTAAAAAAAAAGTCATTTTACATGAAAATTTTTAAAACTATAAAATAAATAAATTATATTTTTTAAAACGGGTGACCCGTGACCGGTTAGGGTTGGCATGTATGTGACCCATTTAATATTGACCCGTTTATGACCCGGCCGGTTGGCGACCTGCCCGGACCCAGCCCGCCCACCCGTTTTGCCACCCCAAGCTGGGGGTACCTTGGAAGAATATATTTTTTCTCTTGGGCATTTAGTTCATTTGAGGGATGGGGACCTGTTCTTCAAAATTGGCTTGTCATCAAAATGGGTGTCCTACTTTGTCTTTCATTAGGGTTTTGAATTTGTCCTCTTCTTCATTCCATCTCTCTTCATATTCTTTTTCCTCTAGCTTTATCCCTAATTCTCATCAATCTTTTGTGAAGAAGGAATGGGTACATGATAGCATGAACTCAGTCTCCCCGAACATCATTTCCTACCAATATATAGATGGTGGACGGCATGAGAATGAATCACATAAAACCTAGTAGAACTTCAAATTGTGAATTCCCCGCGTGAATCGAAGGATAAATAGCAATAAGTGATCTAGGGGCAGCTTTGTTGTGGTCGTATTTGTGAACTCATTCCATTTTTGGAGGATTTTGTCCCTGTACCTATGTTTGAGAACCTTAAGGTTAGTCCCCTTACTCACCTTTTAATCTATAACAATGCCTTTTGCCCTTGGGTGGGCTATAGTTGACATTGAATCTAAAGGATCCACTATTGGATAGATACCTTTAGCAACTAACCCTGTTGATAGTTCAATTGTAGCATCAATTCACATATCTTAGGGTCTTGATGGCGAAATTGTTGAACTCATGGTCCATATGGGCCACTTTAACAAATGATGATTCTAAATTTTTGTACCCTTTAATATGGAGAGATGCTTGAGATTCACTCATGACCCATGTAGAGATGCTTGATATAGCGGGTAGTTGTAGTTAGCGGACTTGGTATACATGGTTGCCTTTGTGAACGTCACGGCATTATCATAGCTCCTTGCCATCTTTCCTATTGGATGAATTACCAAATTACATTCTTCATATTGGAAGATGCATATTAGGATGAGAGACATATTTGCAACTCTTTTGTACTCTTAAGAATTCTAAGTGAATGTTGGAAACCATACATCTTCATTAAAGTACATGTGGAAAAATCATCATCTGTTCCTTCTATTTGAACGCCCAAGCCATAAGACGTTCTAGCTATTGAAGTAAGCTCACTCTTGAGAGTTATAGGAATCCAACCAAGGCATTATTATTCTAAATATTATCCCCTTAACTAGGAGCTCACCATTAGATTTCTTTCTTTCTTTTTTCTTTGAACAACCTTCCTCAAGCAATCCTTTGTAGGATGGTCAACAACTCTATGGGATCCATGGTACTTTGGATTGACTTATCTTTAGTTTGGGCTTGCGCTAGACATTAGGGAGTTGTATCACTCCATTCTTGACCCACTTATAAAGTAGAGTGTGCACCTTGTCAATGTTACAAGGAAATGTTGGTTGAGTAGGTTCACAATTTGAGGCTTCTTATTGAATTTGTCCTCCTTGCCTTATGGCATATAGTGGGAGGTCCCAAAGTGGCATTGATAGTCCTTTGCCTTTAGATGAACACAAACCTTCACATGCTTCTAATGTTTTCCTTGATGTTTAAGCCATGCGCAAGTGCTATTCGCAATCCATCGAATTTTCTCTAGACTTTGACATGAGGTCCACTCAAGTTACCTTCTATAGTATAGAAAAGATATATATATATATATATATATATATATTTTTTCCAGGAAAGGTGACACATCTAACTTCAAGTTTCACGCAAAGGCCTTGGGCTAACATACTTGTTATATGCATTCGAACATTTCCACAAACTTTATTAGATCCTCCTTGGCATTTTCGTTCTTGCAATTGGAGACATTGAATGTAGTTTCTGTAGTAAGGCTCGGAAGTAATGAGCAAAATGGAATTAAATTAAGAGATGATTACTTCTTTTGCTTTCGTTCCAAAATCTTGTTCAATTCCTCGGCTGTCTAAAGAGTGAATTGTATATAATAGGAGTTTGGGGGGGGGGGGGGTATAGATTCAGACCAACATGTGAAATGGACTCCTTATTGGTCTAGGGCAGTACGTGTAGGATGCATGGAAGGAATCATCTTCCTAGAAGATGTTGTTTGAGAGATCATTATGGGGTTTGAGGTAAAAGGATCTCCTTGGGCTAGTACTTTGCTATTATCATGTCTACCAAACCCATGTCAAGGTGGGTTTTTCTAGAGATGTTGAGTTAGTCACTAGAGGTTGTCAAATAAACAAGGATAAGGGAATCATCTAGTTAATGGTGGCCATGTATTGGTTAAGTATTCCAGTTGTGTCTTGGTTAAATATTTTAGCTTTCTTATATAGAATACACCTTCTTTTGAGCAGAGTGGAGCATCTATATCATATAGGTCATGTAGGTGGTGAAGTCTTTACATTTTTTTGCATTTGGTAGGATGACTACATGAGTTTTCTTGTTTTTGGTTTCCTGGGTAGGTTGACTGGTTGAAGCTTTTGGTTGATTTTATCTTAGCCATTACCTTGCACAATCACAGTCTCTTTAGTCATTTTACAAGAATTTAGCAGGGTTCTTGAAAAGGGGGACAAATGTATGTTCTACAAAAATAATAAATGTCTTATAGATGGCCAAGAAAACTAGGCAATTCCTAGGAAGCTTAGGCGCAAGAGGTAGGTAGCGAAAGTCTAACAATTGGAGCTTGGAGGGAATCCTCAAACTTTGATCCCAAATTTATTTATTTATTTTAGGGTGGGGGGGGGGGGTTGGGATTAGATAGGCATGTAGTGGTTGGGCAAATGTGTTTAAGGTGTCATCCTCCAATTAGAGAATGCTGCATGAGTTCAAGTGACATGTCACAACTGACACGTGGTGAACACTTTAGCAGTCTAAAAAAAATAATGGGGGTTGAAACTTCCCTTAATTACCTAGCTTGAGCCCACCAAGCCAAGACTTTTTAATATATCATGGGATGGAGATTGGTAAGGAGAACTTGCCACGTGCTTTCCCATCCATTTTCAAGTGTGCTCACTTTGAGTTTGACCTGTTTTGTGATGTAAGATAGTTAGCAATTAGTTTATAATTACGTGCATGCAAATTCAATGGGGGACAATTTCATAATTGGAGGCATAGTAATAGTTTTTGTTAAGATTTGATTAATCTGAATGACCTAACTTGAAGATAGGTCTCTTCCTCTATTTACAATGCAAATTAAATACATTCTAATGACAATAATATCCTTACTAACTCTCACTAATTAAGAGACTGACACATTCAATAATGATAATACTAAAAGACATATATAACCTTTAACAATCCCCCTCAAGATGGAGCATAAATGTCATATGCTCCTAGCTTGTTACATATGAATTTAACACGACCCCCCAATGCTTTGGTAAACAAATCACAAGTTGCATGTTCGACTTCACATAAGTAGTTGTAATGAGCTTCTGCACAAGTTTCTCCCAAACAAAGTGGCAATCAACTTCATTGTGCTTCATCCACTTGTGAAAGATTGGGTTGGAGGCAATATGAAGAGCAACTTGATTATCACACACGACTTCATAGGTTGAGAGTGAGAAAAACCCAATTCTTCCAACATGTTCTTCAACTAGACAAGTTCACAGGTAGTGTGAGCCATAGCTCTATATTCTGATTCAGCACTTGACCTTGCCACCATAGTCTGTTTCTTACTCTTCCAGGAAGCCAAATTACTACTAACCAAAAGCGATCCAACCCAATCTACGTTTGTATATCCATGGATATAAGTGTGACCTTGATCATGATATAAAAGACCTCTCCTAGGTGTACCTTTGAGTTATCTCAAGATGTGAATTACCGTGTCCCAATGACTTGTCCTTGGAGAATCTAGGATTTGAGTCGCAACACTTGTTGCAAAAGATATATCCGGCCGAGTAATTGTGAGATAAGTCAACTTTCCAACAAATCTCAGGTATTGTCTAGGATTTGGTAGAAAATCACCTATATCCAACATTAACTTGTTGTTAGGATCCATGGGTGTATCAACTGGTTTAGTTCCCAACAAGCCAGTTTCATCCAACAAATCAAAAACATTCTTTCTTTTGTGACACAAAAATTTCGATATGATATCTAGATACTTCTATACCAAAGAATTATTTCAATGATCCCAAATTTTTGGTCTGAAACTTAGTCTGTAGAAAAAGTTTGAGACTTTGAATATGTTTATCATCATTACTTCTACTAACAATATCATCCACATAAACAATAAGAAGTATCCTACTTGATGAAGTATAACGATAAAATATAGAATGATCCACAGCACACCGTCAAAGGCCAAACTCAAGTACTACAGTATTGAAATGACCAAACCATGCTTTGGGAGATTGTTTTAAACCATATAAAGCCTTCTTGAGCTGACACATAAGTCTGACTCCCCCTAAGCAACAAACCCATGTGGTTGCTCCATATAAACCTCCTCCTTAAGCTCACCATGCAATAAGGCATTTTTCACATCTAGCTGATGCAGAGGCCAGTGACAACTAGTAACCAAGGAGATGAACAGACGTACTGATGTAAGTTTGGCAACTGGAGAAAAAAGTATCAGAATAATTTAGACCATACACCTGAGTGTATCCCTTAGCAACAAGATGGGCCTTTAGACAAGACATAGAACCATCAGGGTTGACTTTCACTATGTAAACCCAGCGACAACCAACCATAGACTTGTCAGGAGGAAGAGGTACAAAGTCCCAAGTACCATTGTCATGTAAAGCGTTCATCTCTTCAACCATAGCATCCCTCCACCCAGAATGGGCTAAGGCTTCCAAAATATATTTAGGAAGGGTAGTAGATGATAGAGCAGTAACAAAGCAATAATAGGAGGTGTAGACACCACAATTTTAACCAGGCCCCTTCCCCAAGGAAAACCAGTGTAATAAGACCTAGCTTTGGGTCCTGGGTAGAACCCCTTTTTCAAAATTAAGATCTTGAGTTCCCTTCTCTGAAAAAATTTGAGTCCCTTTTAAGTAGTTCAAGTCTCATTAAGTTCAGTTTAAAGCCCAACTTGTGTAATTCCAGCATAATTTTCTTTAGTTGCAAAATTAATCTCCTTTCATAGAATAAGTCCCCATAATTTCATAATTGAACCGTTGATTTCAAGTAGTTGAGTTCCTTAAAAAGGAATTGGTCTGAAACAGAGTTTTGTAGAGTCCTTTGAATCTTAAGCCATTGCTGTTGGATTTTTATATTGAGTTACTTTGATTTTTGGGTTTAGATTCTTTTAGTTGCAAAATTAATCCTTTTCGTTAGTTAAGGTCCTATAATTTTCAAAACTAACTTAGGCTAGGAATTGAGTTTTAAAATCCCAAAATTGAGTCCTTTTAAGTTTAGGTTGATTTCAAAATTAGTTTTCTTCTATCAAACCCCCGTAATTAAGGTCTTCAAAATTTTTAATCCCGTCCATCAAGTTGTAAATTTTGTCCTCGTTTTGAAAGTCAGTTTTTCATTTCTTTAGTTTGAGTCTAGGAATTTTTAAATAAAATCATTCGAATTTTCGAATTGAGCTTTTAGATTTTTAAAATCGAGCTTTTCAAATTCCCAATAAGTCCCTTAACTTTTAAAATTGGGTTTTAATCATGTCTCAAAGCCATTTTTATTACCGGGATTTTCCTTTGAAAAATTGGTCAACTGTAAATTCGGATGGTCAGTAAAACACAAACATGATGTCAAATTTCTGGCAAAGAGGGGGAGGAGGGTACACGTGCCCATAGCACATGAGTGTGCTACAGTTACCAAGGACAGAGAAAATTCGAAATGTACATGCAAAAGTTACAATAATACAGGGAATGTTACAACCAGAGGATGCAGTACAAAGCCACACGGGGGTACATACAGAAAATACAGAAAACAAAAAATAATAATGCGGAAAGTAAAATACAGGGAAACAGGAATGTTACATGGTACAAAGATAAGTCGCAATACAAGAGAGCCTGGGGGTACATCCACATACAGAAAATGCATGAAATTACAAAAAAAAAATCGAAAGCCCTCCAGTCCTCAAACGCCAGCTAGGCAGAGCATCTCCTAAAGACACCTGAGCACTAAAGAGGGAATCAGTTAGTTAGAGCATAAATTCAAGAAAATAAAAATACAAATTCACAAGTGCATGAAGAGAATGACACCTGTCTAGTAATATTCCCTTCCAGCGCAGAAATTCGGTTGAGAGGAAGAATTTGGCGCCAAAAGGATTGCCCAACCTCCCTATAAATAGGGAGCCTCATATTGTAGCTTGGACACCATCAGAGAGCATAGTTACACTTTGCGGAAACTGAGAGAAAAGAGAATGAGGGGGGGGGGGGGGGATTCTGCAGAAATTGAAAGAAACTCAGAGGTTGGTGAAGCTCTGCCAAAGTGCAGAGAGCAGAGAAGAAGAGAAGGGAAGCGGAAAAACTCAGAGATCACCACACAGAACAGCAGAATACCCAGAGCCCCCCAGGAACCCAGAACATACGTAGAAACAGACAAGCCCAGGCTTACCCATCGGAGAGGAAGACCGGAGGAGGAAAAGAAGTAGGGTAAAATCTGAGACTACTTTTATTGCAATCATTCATTTCAGTTGGTAATTGTGTGTGAATGTGCATCATCTTTCTTAAGTTTCATGTTTATGCTTGAATCTGAATTCTGGTTGGGCAGGAATCGGACCCCAAATCTGCTTCCCCGAACCCGAATCTAAGTTTGGGTTCAACCCCCTCAAACCAGACCCATAGATTTGTTTTGAAGTCCCCCCAAACCCATTTTGTTTTAAAAATGTAATCAGGTTCAAACCCGTTTTGAAGTCACCCCCAAGCCCATTTTGTTTCAAAGATAACCGGGCCGAACCCTTTTCTTAAAATACCCTAGCCCAAGTTTTCTTTAAACACCCCTGACCCAGTTCTCATTTTAAAACTGCGGCCCATTTAAAATAAAACCAAGCCCAACTCTCAGTTTTTAAAATACTGGCCCGCAACCACCATGTTTTAAAATGTCCGGCCCAGTTCAAATTGAGTCACATGCCATCTTCGTTTTTAACCCCAAGCCCGTTTTAAACCCTAGCCCGCAGCCCATGGTTTTAGAATTTAACCCAGCCCGTTGGAAAATGACCCGTAGCCCATGGTTTCAAAACTTAACCAGGCCCATTTTAAAGAAAAAATAACCCCGGCCCATTTCTAAAATCTAACCCCGGTCCTTTGTAAACCCGAGGCCCACTGCTGCGAACCTCAAAACCCCCACGTGACCCCAGGCACATGATAGAGCCCTCGTGGCTCACCTGGGGCAATCTGAGTCACACAACACACCTGGGTTGATACCACTCACTGGGTGAGATGAGTTAGCTCATCTTCAACCCAAACTCAAACCCTGAACACTGGTTCTAATAGATTCAAACCACAAACTCATAACGACATTCAAAATCCTCGTCACAATAGTCGAATCACGCACACATCATGTTTCAGTAATGAAAAAAAAAAAAAAAAAACTACTAAGGATCAAAATAAAAAGAAAAAGGAGACTTGGCTTTTTGTTGTCTTCAACAACACGAACAGCCCCCGGATTGAAACCTCTTTCAAATGCTCAGACCGTTCCTTCACCTCGATTCCTCGAACCTCAGATCTTCCAAGATCAGAGTTGGAGCCAGTCAAGGCTTTCAATTTTGCTTTATTATGAACGGAGAGAACCGAGAGGATTTGAAATCTAGGGATTTGGTGAGTTGCTGAGATTTTGGAAGAGGAGAAGATGATGCTTTAGGGTTTCTATTCGATCAAGGATTTTGAGAGAGAAGGAGAGAATCACTGCGAATCGAGTCTTGTGAGAGACAGAAACTTGCAGCCTGGGGTTTCACTCGCGGAGGAGTGTTCGTGAAAGAGGAAGAGGAAGAGAAGGAGAGAAGGAGAGAGGAAGGAAGAAAGAGAGAGCAGAGAGCGCTCAAATGAAAAATGTGAAAAATGAGAGACATTTTTTTGGGGTTTAAATATGTTAAGTCTCGGGACCGCAGGATTCGAACACATGATGTGTTTTGGTCCGTTTGATCAAGTGGTGTACGAGGTGCCTCTGCAGCCGTTGGATCTCTAATCTCCACCAACGGCCAAGTTCGCTGCAAGCATTGATGATGCCTGCATCCCCACTCACCGCGTGACACCTGGCGCTTCCGTCCCCACACGATCAGAACTGTTCGCGGCCAAATCCTAGCCGTTTATCTTGTGCTTCCTCCGAATGTCTAAGATCCCGCCTATCATCAATCCGCGCAAAACCATAACCCACCGTTTGATTTGAACAACTCCGCACGGTCCAGATTCAACCATCCCAGCAATACGTGCATGCCTCATCTCCGCCGTTGGATCGCCACTCCTAAAAAATGGTTGAGATCACCCTAGGGCAGATGCCTCCTTGAGCCTCGTTCCTTCACCCGGTGAGTGACACGCGGGCTGTTTTGTTTCCCACATGCATAGGAGTGGCGTGTTTCCTCTAGGACTGTCCGATCGGCATTCCCATCAACGGTTATGATCGTCCCAGCTAACCGATCTCCACCCAAGTGTTCCCAACCATTCGGATGACGCCGCGTGGACTCCAGTTCTCCATGCACGCAGAGGCACGCTCGCCTCCCCTGTAGTCGTCGGATCCCCCCTCATATCAACGGCCGAGATGAAGCCACGATCCGTCTCCAAGCTCCACTCACCGCATGCCACGTGGCGCGGACGGTCTTGACTAGACCTTAAACCGGTTCCCCCTAGACCGGTCAAAGTTTGAGCGGTTCTCCCCCCTGAACAGGTTTCCAGCGGTTCTTCTTATTTTGATTATTTCATTTGTTTTAATAATTCAATTAAATTCAACAAAAATTATATAAAATGCAGAAAAATTCATGAAAATCCTCGAAAAAATATATTGAAGTTTAAAATCTGTTTTGCACTTGAATAATTCCAAACATTTCATAAAAATTTATAAAAAAGTCCACAAAAATATTTTGAAGCTTAAAAAAATGTTTTGCACCTTAAAAATTCAGAAAAATTCATAAAAATCAAGAAAAATGCTAGAAAATTAAGAAAAAAATCTAAAAATATTTTTGGACTTGATTTTCATGATTTTGCCCTAGTTGTCTTTTTGTTATTTCAAATTTCAAGAAAATTATAAAAAATTCAGAAAAATGGAAGAAAAATCAAGAAAAATATTCTTGAAGTTGAAGATCATTTTTGACACTCTTTTCATCCCGAATGAGTTCCCAAACCTCCCGGAATATTATTTTTCATACTTAGAAAATTCTATAAAAATTTCAAAAATCTGGGAGTGTATTTTTCAAATTATTTTCTTGATTTTCCGATCCCAATGATTTCAAAGGGAGGCATGAGCTCTTCGGAGTACAGTATGCCCCGGTTATGAGGGAATACTTCTATAGTATTTATTTTGTGCATTTCTTCACAATTTTTGAAAGGGAGTAATTTCAAAGGCTTACTAAATTTAATTTGTGAGATAATTTTCAATTAATTAGGTACCATTCGTAAGAACGGGCGTGTAGGGGGTGCTAATACCTTCCCCTTGCGTAACCGAAATCCCGATCCCGACTCTGGCAACGCAGACTGATTCTACCCTTAATCGGGTAGTAATAAAGTGTTCTAACCACACTAAAAGGTTAGTGGCGACTCCATCACACCTTGCTTTCCACGAAAATATTTTTAAAACCACCTTTTACCTCCTCGTCCAAGTTCGCGTCCAGGAATGTCGTGATAGGAGGGTAATAAGGAGTCATAAGAAACATAATTGGAAATGGGGTGTTGAGTACATGTGCATTTACCTTTTGAAATAGCAATAGGAGGATCAACATCATAGGAAGTATGATCATCAAACGAGGAAACCAAAGGCATGGTAGTAGAAGCTAGAAGGGACTCTCTTCTTTGGAGTTGCCGTCGTGAATACACTTGCAAATTAGGATGATCAAGACGGTGAGAAGGACTCAAACTATATGGAGGCTCAGATGGTTTGTTGGACAAGGGCAACAACATAGAATCTGGAAGATTAGGCAAAGGAATAGACTCATTGAACTCAGAAGCGCTCAGTGACTAGGTCTAGTAAGGTGTAGACTCCAAAAATGTAACATCGGGCAGAAACAAAGAAGCGATGTAGCACATGACTATGACAATGATATCCCTTTTGAGTATATGAGTAGCCTAGAAAGACACAGGCACAAGGATCCAACTTATCCACCCAAGGATTTAGTCGATAAACAAAGGACACACACCTAAATATACGAGGAGGAAGAGAAAATAAAGGTGAATTAGGAAAGAGGATGGAGTTTACCACTAAAAACAAAGGATGGCAATATGTTGATCAGATAACAAGCAGTAAGTACAACATCACTCCAACACAAATTGGATAAATGCATTTGATAAAGTAAGGTGCGAGTTATTTCAAGAAGATGTCTATTTTTGTTCTGCAACCCTATTTTGTTGAGGAGTGTGGGCATAGGATGATTGATGAACAATACCAAATTGAGTCATATATGTAGTGAATTGTGTATTGAAAAACTCTTTAGCATTATCACTTTGAAGTATTCGAATTGGCAAAACCAAATTAAGTCTTTATTTCAGAACAAAAGGCACAAAATACATGAAATAACTTAGAACGATCTTTCATTAAATATAACCAACTCATTCTTGAATAATCATCCACAAAGGTTACAAAGTACTGGAAACCCAACTTGGATGCAACCCTACTAAGACCCTAGACATCTGAATTAACTAACATAAAAGGGCTTGCGGCTCGTTTATTGACTCGAGAAGCGAAAGAAACATGATGGTGCTTTCCCAATTGACAAGACTCTCAATTGAGACTTGTCATAAAACTCAAACTAGGAACATGGCATTTTAACTTTTCCAATGAAGGATGACCTAGGCAACAGTGAATTTGAAAAGGTGTGGCAGCCATAGTGCAGGCAGTAGAAGGAGATAGCGGCTCAAAGTGATATAGACCACCAGCTTCACACCCTCCACTAATCGTCTTCCTCGTCTTCAAATCCTAAAAAACCACAAAATTAGGGAAGAATGTCATTGAACAATTTATGGATTTAGTAATTTTGCTAATGGGCATAAAATTGAAAGGAAATTTGGGAATATATAAAGCCGAAGGGAGATAAATAGAAGAAGTGGGATTTATAGTCCCAATTCCCTTGACTGCAGCAGTGGATCCATCAGCAAGAGTAACACATGGTAAATTTGTAGGATATTGAAGAGCGGAGAAAAAGCTAGGTATACTTGTGATATGATCAATGGCAGTGGAGTCTATGACCCAAGGATTAGGATGAGAAGTACTGGATGATAGGCATACTGTTTGATTTTGTGTTTGGGCAAGAGATGCAATGGGAAGAGAATCTTGCTGTGACGCTTGATACTGCTGGAACTTGGAATGCTTTTCCTCTGACATAGTGACATAGATACATTATGTTGCCCCCCACTCGTCCCCAATGATGAGGAGTCAGTGGTGGTTCAATTGGCTGCCCCAAAAGGTGTGAGGTTAGTGGTGGCTGCATTGGCAGCACGTGAAGGTCGGCCATGAAGGCCCCAACACTGCTCTATAGTATGATTATTTCATTCACAATGAGTGCACTTGCGAGGAATACCTATTCTTCGCCTGTCTTTACCACTAGGACCACTCGAACCATCGCGATAACTTTTGCGGTTGTTTGGTAGAGAACTAGAATCACCCTGTGTAACAAGGGCTGTCCTCTTAGAGTCAAATGTAAGAGCAGGAGAATGCGTGCTAAAGGAAGCACGAAGGACACAATAATAAACATTGTAAAATGATGGTAGATCAGCACTACTAAATATTTTGGACCGAACTGCCTTAAACTCAGGTTTTAAGCTTGCTAGAACATGAAGAACTGTCATCTGCTCCCTTTGCTTTTGTTTCTCACGAACGTCGGCAGTTATAGGTTGCGTGACGTTAAGCTCCTCTTGAATTCGCTTTATCTCTCCAAAATAATCTACAATACTCCTATCTCCTTGTTGTAACTGAAAGTACTCTTGGGATAAATCATACATACGTGTAATGTTACTGGAGTATAGAAGTTTGACATAATCCCAAGTCTCCGTGCACGTATCTAGATGCATACACATCTGAGCAATCTGTGGCTCCATCGAATTCCATAAAAGGGAAACAATCAAGGCATCTACCTGAACCCACACTTTTCTCTTCTTATCAAAAGATTCAGATTGGAGCAAGTGGTTAGATTTCTAATAAATTTGAACAGTTTTAGACCATTGAACATAATTCTTTCCATCCAACTTTTGAGTTGTTATTTGTGGCAGCGATGTAGGAAACAAATTCTTGGGATTCATAGATTCCATCCCAACACTCACAAATCAACAACTACACCAAAAACAAGAACAATCAAAACTAAAAAGGACAATCGCAAACTGTGTGAAGCACCGACACAATGACGGACAAGGTGAACAACTCACGATGGCACTTCCACAGCCTCACAACTGAACATATGAATGCTGCCACGGCTCCAAAAAACTCATGAAGAAGCCTTCACAAACCGTGAACAGAAATTAACAAAATGCCGCGAGTTCATGGTCAAAAAAGGTTGAATTTTTGAGCAAAAAAAAGGGCCTAACAGCTTGATAATATAGTCTAAAGAAGCAATCAGAGCATGGCGCGGGGGGGGGGGGGGAGAAGAAAAAAAGTGGCCGGAACTTCACTTGTGTGCCGGCGCACGGGGTTGGCCTTGCTAGCATTTGGCCGGCACATGGGGGCGCATGGGAAGTCCTCCGACGATGGATTTTGTGTCGTGAGTTGTCGGGGGGGGGGGGGGGTCTATTTATGGGTGTATGGTTGGTTTTGTGAAATAATGTGGGATGGAGGTGGATCCGCGAAGGACAGCCGCGGGAATGATGTTTTTCAACGGTGGCTTAAGGGAATAGGGTTTAGGTTGGGTCATGCTCTGATACCATGTTAAGATTTGATTAAAATGAATGACCCAACTTGAAGATAGGTCTCTTCCTCTATTTACAATACAAATTAAATACATTCTAATGACAGTAGTACCCTTACTAACTCTCACTAATTAACATACTAACACACTCAATAATAATAATAATAATACTAAAAGACATATATAACCTCTAACAGTTTTAAACATTGATGGTATATAAGGAGACATGTTATCTTGGGATGATTCATCTTGGTGTAAAGTTTTAAAACATGTTCATGTTACATACGATATTTGGTGATATATGTCATATATTATCCTATTCTCAATTGGGTACAACACAAGAAAACAAATTTATTCCTAATATATGGATTAGGAGTGTGCCCAAAATACTTAACATTTAAGCACTCATCCCCTAAGATAATTTTATTTTATTTTTTTAATTTTTGATGTATACTATATAGAAAGCGGGCTGGAGATAAATTATCCTTTTGTTGATGACACAACTAAACATGGGTAGAGGGGGTATGATATCATGTCTCATCCTATCCTTAATCCCCATTGTCCCACCAAATGAATGAGCTTAAGTGGCCAAATATTTGGGTTGTATATATATTTTTTGCATCCAAAACAACTAAATTTGACACCCTTATATTATGAACTATAAATTTATGCTTGTTTTGTTTCATGTAGGCTTCAGTCAATTGCATTCTTCCGAAAGAGTGGAACGGTGTGCACTATGGAGGATTGGAGTGTCTAGTATTTTACATTGACTTAGATTGTAACTTTGATATATTACGACTTTCACAATCATTGAAGCATCGAATTATGGAGGCTAATGGTAACTATACTATATTTCACCGTAGTGCTTCTTTTTGTTGACTTTCCTTTTATATTTTTGTAAAATATATGCTTTTGAATGCTTAGTATTTTGGTCTAGTTTCTTTCTCTCATGTTCATGTTGTTATCAAGTAAAAAAGCATTCTTTTGGAAACTTTTGTTTTGTAAAATGTGCCTCTCTTAAATTTGGCACCAGATATCTTTTTTCTTTTAAATTTATTTATAAATAATGTTTCTTCTTTTAGTGCAACATATACAAGCTTTATCATGTCCCTATTCTGGTGCGTGACCAGCCATGGCTCCATCCAAAATCCAGTGGAGGCTGGCTTACGGAAGAAATAGTTTCACAAAAATCATCATTTTTGTAATAAGCTGGTTAAGAAAGAGTATTTGTTAAAACACAAGTTACATACATATGTTGCATAATGCAAGCAAGTTTTACTTTCACCAACAAGTTCTTTAGATTGGAATTTTACTTTATATACAACATTATTCACACTTATTGGACTAAATATGTTCACCAACAAAACAAAGGCTTTTTGTATTCTTGCCAACATTCTAGTACATGTCATCATGTCAAAAAGTGGCAATCTCTTGGAAAGATTCAATAAATGGAGCTTTCATTTTGTCCAATTGAACCTGAAACTGTTGGAAGTAGGGTGAGAAACCACAAGCTCACTAGACATTCTTAATCCCCCATTATTCAAGTTAGGATTTCACTATTTTAAGATGTGATTTCAATATATGCATGCTTAATCATATTGTCATGAACACATTTTTACAATCTCTATCTAGAGTATTATTACAAGGTACCCAAATTATACACAATACAATATCATTTCAGCATAGCGGCAACATCTTGAACAAGCACTAATTTTCAGCTTGGCCAAGATTGCTTGAAGTGGAAAATACCCTCTGGAGGTTTAGCGCCTTTCACCCAAGGAAGACACAATCCCTACTTGCTCAAGTTTCACAATATCACAACCACAAACAACAAACAGTGCTAGCTATTTTACATAGTAGCAATTCAATAAATGCGCACAGAGGCTATGCCATGGCAAACAAACTATCTTTGTTACAAGATCAATATCCATCACATGTAAATATCCCAACTACAGCAAAAAAAAAAGGCAGCTATGAAATCCCAGGAGAACATATGTGCTGCCATATCTATTTAATAGAAAATAACAAGCTTAAAATCCTTTCTTATTTGGATTTGATTTCATGCAAGTTTCTAATTTTTTCCTTGAAAAAATCAACTCTACCCTAACCCAAAGATGAATAAATGAAAATTAAGGACACCTACATTGGTAATCAGCTTCTCCAATTTATTTTGATATTCCTCTGATTTTTCTGTATTCCTGATTTTCCCTGAATTTTCTTGATTTTGCTTAATATTCTGCAGAATCCTCTCTCTCTTTCTTTATCTATCTCTTTGGAACTGGGGTTGTAAACAATTGGTAACAGGTTTATTTGCTGTCGCTGGTATTCCAATGCTGGAAACAGATTGGGACAGCAGCAAATGGGCTCCTGCTGTGCTGCCAGCCGTCTCCTCCTGGCTTCAGCATGCCACTTTACTGTTTCATTTTTTATGTTTCTGTCCCGAACCTGTGTTATTTATGTTTTGACATGTACTTTCTTTATTTCCTTTCATTTAAGCCCTTCCTATGATTAATAAATTCAATCTCCAAATCAATTAACTTAAACTTAATTAATGCACAACATGCTTAGTATAAACTCATTCAATGCAAAAGCAAATGCAACAATCATGCAATTTATGAAAGGAATTTAAATTTACGATGGCTTAAAGAGTATGGTTATCACATGCTTTGCATAATTAATTTGTTTTTGTTTTTTCTTTTTTTATACAATTTACATTTACAACTCTTTCATTGGCCTTTTATACCATTGCTTTTAGGGGTTTTGGCAAAGGAAAGGATAGGAAAGCTCTATGGTGTTGCATTTTTATGGCTATTATTTGGTGTGTTTGGTTGAAAAGGATTGCTAGAATATTCAAAGGAGTGGCTACTGCTAAAAATTTGCTTTGGAGTAGAGTGGTATATCCCACGTTGCTGTGTGTGTCAGCAAATGGATTTTTTTATCATGTTTCTCTGGAAGATTTGCAGCAGGATTGGTGGGCCCTGTTACATTGATTTTGGTTCTTGGCTTAGGTTGCATTCTTTGTAACTAGTTTCTGTTGATGTAAAGGGAGGATTTCTTATTCTCCCTGTCTTTTCTTTGTTCTTTTCCTTTCTCTTTCTAATACAGTTCTTTGTTTATAAAAAAAAAATGGTCATTTTCTTCATCTTGTCTATTGTGCATTCTAAACTATGGCAAATTAATTGTCTCTAGATATTTGGGGCATGTCAGTTTGGATAATTATTGAGTCTTGTTTGATTTTTAGAAAAGTGTCAAAATGGTTAAGTCGTGGTTTTTAAACCTGGACCAGTGACCATCTGGTGAAGTCACTGAGTTGGTTGGACTAGTCAAATTAGGTTAACCTGGTTATTAAACTGCTGTTATGAAATAAGGCGTAATATTTATGTTGTATGCATATGTCTTTGTGTAAAAATAGCTTAAAAAATAGGAATTTAATATTTTTACTGTTTTTATTAAGCAAATAACATATGTAAAATATCAAGAAGCGTTTAAATATAATATCATTTTTCTAACACAAGGTGATGGCTCCTTGGTTGGATGCTTCTTCACTCTCCAGAAGACCAGAGTTCAAACTCCTGCCCCTTCTTATTTTGTACAGTATACTCACTTCTTAACAATTTTCTAACAGGTCAATTTGCTTGACCCACTGGGTTCAGCCCGTTCACTTAGAGTCATGCTGAGTCAGTTGGGTTGATTCTGTTTCCACTCAAATCTAGTTATGAGCCTCTGTCTGGACCAGCCAAGCCATCGGGTCTGATCAGGCCGGCTGGTCATGTCATGGTTTATAAACCGTGGTTTAAGTACGTGGTGTTTGTTTAACTTCAATAAATTGTCATTTCCAGGAGGAATGTTGTTTAGTTAGAAATTGGAGCATGTCGCCTTGAATGCATGTATGTCAATTCCTTTTTCATTTCTTTATCTCATATATTCTTAGTTGTTGTTCAATGTGTAATCCAACCATGATACTACTCTCTTTTTAGCTCATGTTATGCTTCTTTTCAAGCTTTTATTTGTCTGTCAGGGTCCTTGACCTTGTATTGTACAAAGGGTAACATTATTGTTTTGAGATGAATATTGTAGATATGTGATCTTTGTGTCTAGTACTATATTATCTACCAAGGAGGAAGGTCTCATGAAACCCTTAAAACTTTGATTGATTGATGAAAATGAAGTGAAAGCTTTCCAACATCTTTAGCTAGAAAATGCATCGTTTGGAAATTAAAAGCTTTATTTTCTCTCAACTTTCCAAACATCTGTGGAAAGTAGCTTGTTTTAATTTTTGGCCACTTTTTTTCGTGACTTGATTTTCCCACACAGTTGCCCATGCTACGTGTTGAGTGTTGAGCGCATCTTTTAATCTTCTATTGAAATGGCTTTGTGTACCATTGACCATTTAGTTTACCTTTTCGTTGCCAATAAAATTCTATTAATTAAGAATTAGAGTTAGATAAAATGCCTTCGTTCCTTTTTTATT
Source organism: Malania oleifera (assembly GCF_029873635.1). NCBI lineage: Eukaryota > Viridiplantae > Streptophyta > Magnoliopsida > Santalales > Ximeniaceae > Malania > Malania oleifera. Next base: position 3,793,758 of record NC_080423.1, read on the forward strand.
TGCAATTGTCCTTATACTTTAGGAGCTATCATTGTTAAAATGCCTCTTATTATTCTCTTTGAATTTTTTCACCTTCTGTGTTTTAAAATGGAAAATATCTAATTTTTTATATGTAATCTTGTAATTTTGATTGTTAAAGCACATATTATGACATTCTTCTTTTTGTTCTTTGTTAATGTTAAGTGGTAGTGCTCTTGAAATTGCAATTTATTCCCATCAAATAGTGCTAGAACTTTAGATATTACACTTAATATACAAAAAATTATTGTTCTTGGCTTTTAATTGCTATATTCAATTCGAAAACTTATATATGTGTATGGTAATGTGTATTGGAAAAAAAAAAAAACATTCATAAGAGTGTGCAATGTCATTGAGTTTCTGGACTAATGGCAATATAGTTATGTTACTTTTTATGCATTCTAGGAAAATGAAATAGCTAGTTTCCTAGATAAACAGGGGATTAGTTTCTGTGCTGCTTGAAAAAGTGGAAATTGAAGTTTATTTCCAGGAAATAGCTTTCCTTCCTATAAGATTTATTTGCTTCATATTTGCTCCTGCATTTTTATGAAAATAGGATGCTGGAATTTGCTTTCATGTGACTAAGGTCAATTGTTGTATATTTGAAATTATGGACTATATAGTATGCCTATTCTCATGAATGGGAATAACAGATGTTGGCATTTATATGATTACTAGTGAAAATAATTTTATTTAAAAAAAATAAAACTATGTGTGGTGCAAAAAATTGAGTCGATGGTATGGTCCCAACCATGTGATTTTGGGGTTTTTAATTGGAAACTTGTATGTGGTTGATGAAGATTCATTTTTTTTCCTTTTTTTTGGATGCATTCCCTTCCTGTGTGGTATGTTAAAATGGGCTTCGTGTTTGCTCGTTTACTTGGAAACTTTTTAGTGTGTTCCTTCCATACTTCATCTATCACAGATCAATATAAATGCAATATATATATTCCTTCTTATTGTTTAATGCTTTTATGTACCAAGGTGAGATGATGATGTCTTTCTTGACTCAATGCAACAAATTGTGGGATGTATTTAAATTTGCTTTAATTATGTACAGGAGCATACAGTGAAATATATGGGGACAAAAACAATGATGTTTGGAACTATGAGACAAAGGAGGAGTCCTGTGTCATTTACAATGAAGAATTATTTGCAGCGTGCATGAGACGGTTCTTATACATGCGATGTTATGATAGCTTTGAATTTCTTTCCACGCTGAAGGTGCACAAATATTTACTTGAATGTTGGCTACCTAAAGAAAATTCTATTTTAAATATTTTTTGTGAAAGATTCTGTTCTATGTTGCTCTAAGCTTTCTACTGTTGTAACTTGTAAGTTTTATTTTATTTTATTTTTTGATAAACAAATAATTATATTAAAGGAAGAAAGAAGGGTTACAATCAAGAAAATAGAAAAAGGGAAAAAGAGAAAACAGGGGGACAAGATATCTTTTCTTTACAATAAGAAAGCAACTAAACAAGAAGTAAATTCAGAAGGTAGAAACACATCAATTAGCCAGCCAATCCCACTGCATGTCTTCCAAAGAATGCAGGAAGAATCCATTATCCGAATGCTGGTGAGATGCAAAGAAAACCACTCTGCTCCAATGCATTACTGGAAGGGGTAGTCCCTTAAAATTTTTTGGCATTTCTTTCCATCCAGATGCACCAAATAATACCCAGGACAGTACACCTCCATAGAACTTTCCTCTCCTTTCTCTTACCAAAGGCTCCAAGCGCGGTAGTACAAAAAGAATCCAAAGAAGCTGGGCAAACCCAAAATTTCTCCAAAAATCCCAAATAAATTATTCCCTAGTCCTCAAGAGAAAGGACAATGTAGAAACAAGTGCGCGTAGGTTCCTTGTTCCTGTAGCAGAGGACGCAATCTTCGGGAGATATGGTCTTGTAGGGTCTTTGCTTCTGAAGTAGATCAGTAGTATTCATAAATAATAAAATACCTGCAAATCAATTATATAGTAAAAAATATCACTAGCATTATTATTATTATTATTTTTGGATACGCCGGGTTTCCTGGGTTTGCGCGCCAGACTAATCCCACGCCTATGCCAGCTGTGCCCTCAGCCAACACGTAGGAGGTAAATCGCAGATGTGCGCTGCAGGCGGCAGGGTTTGAACCCCAGATTTCACCTTTGTCCAAGGTCGTCTGGTGAACCTCCTTACCACCTGAGCTTATGTCCAGGGGCATATCACTAACATTATTATTGTTATTATTTTGAATGGATGTAAGGAAATTTTATTAATACCTTCCTAAAACACAAACACCAGACAAAACTACAGACAAGGAGAACAGCAGCAGAAAACAACCTGCTGAACTAACAACAAACAGAAAACACAACATACAGAAAAAGCAACTGACCGCTGATTGTTATAATTATAATTATTATAATAATAAAAAAAAAAAATAATAATAATAATTATTATTATTAGTTCAACTACTGGTTCAACCTTCCGATTCAATGGTCTGACCATTTGGATTGGCCTTCATAGTATACACCTAGCGACAACCAACCACAAACTTATCAGGAGGAAGAGGTACTAACTCCCAAGTATCATTATCTTGTGGTGCATGCTTCTCTGCAACCATTCCAGTCCTCCACCTAGAATGGGATATGGCTTCAGAAATAGATTTTAAAAGAGCAAATAGAAGACAGATATGAACAAAACAGTAATTTGAGGGTGATAAGAAATCATAACAAACAAAATTAGAGATTGGATGTTTGGTACAAGTGCATTTACCTTTTCAAACAGCTATTGGAGGATCTACATCTTGGGAAATAGGATAATTTGACAAGGGAACTAGAGGTGTAGAAGTGGAAGTTGGACGAGGCTCCCTTCCTTTGGGCTGCGTGTGTACAACTACAAAAGTCGAATGATCCAAGCTATTCGAAGGACTCAAATTGGATGAAGATGTAGGAGGATTGGGTGGAGATAATAGATTAGGAGTTGGAAGGCCAGGAAGTGGAAGGGACTCGTTAACAGGAATCGAGGACTTAGAATAATATGGTGTAGACTCAAAAAGGAATATTAGCAAAACAAAGAATTGATGTGAAGTAGGGTATAGCATTGATATCCCTTTTGAGTTCAGGAACAGCCCAGAAAAATACATTTGACAGCATGAGGATTCAACTTATGCATTCCTGAACTTAATGGATGGATAAAGGACATAGAGCCAAATATACGAGGAAGAAGTGACTAGCAAGGACAAAGGTGCATTAGGGAAGATAACTGAATATGGGATTTACCAAAGACAAAAGATGACATTTTATTGATGAGAGAGCAAGTAGTGAGCATGGCATCACTCTAGAAAACTTTGGGGACATTCATATATACAATAGGGTATGACTAGCTTTACTTTTGAAAAAAAAAAGGGTATGACGAACTTCAAAATGTCTGTTTTCTTGGTTTGCAACTCCATTTTGTTGTGGAGTGTGGCCACAAGATGACTAATGGATCATACAAGAGTTAATTGTATAGGTAGTGAATTGGGTATTGAAGTACTCCTTCACATTATTGCTATGAAGTATGCTTACTGGCATATCAAATTGAGTCTTAAACAACTTGGAACAATCTTTCATTGAATAAACCAGATCAGTCATCAACAAATGTAACGAAGTTTCAAAACCACAACTTTCATGTGACACGAGCACATGACTAAAACCCCAAACATCGGTATGGACTAACATGAAAGTGCTGACCACCCATTTATCCACTCAGGAAGCAAGGGGAACATGATGATGCTTTCTCGATTGACAAAGACTCACTCTCAAGATTAGACATAGAACTCAAAGTTGGAACTAGCTGTTTTAACTTGCTGAATGAAGGATGGCCTAGGCAACAATGGATTCGATGGCACTGCAGGCAATAGGAGGAGAGAAACTCAAAGTAATAAAGTCCACCAGCCTCATGTCTTGTGCCAATTGTCTTCTTTGTCTTCAAATCATGAATAACAAAATCAGGAAATAAGGTTACAGAACAATTTATTCTCTTCGTAATCTTATTAGTAGACATTAGACTGAAGTTTGAATGGTGATTTAGGAATGTACAAAACAGAAGGAAGAAAGATGGAGGGGGCAGGATTTATTGTTCCTATCCCCTTAATTGTCATGGCAGACCCATAAGCAAGGGTAACTTGAGGTAGATTTTCATAATACTAGAGGGCAGAAAAGAAGTTACACCTGTCTTATGGAGGCTGCAGAGTCGATAACTTAGGGACTAGTGGTAGTGATACTAAATGGCATTGTAGGATTACCTTTATGAAAAAAAGATGTAGTGTGATGAGATGCTTGCTGGGATGCCTAATACTGCAGGAATTGTGAATACTCCTCTGAGACAGTTATAGTATTTTGTTAACTTGAACAAGTGATTGACAAGGGAAACATACTTTTGAGATTTGGGGACTCCATTCCCAACACACAAACATACATCCTTGATACAAACAGCAAATCAGCAATACACAGGGAGCAACATGCTTTTGGACTCCATCCCAACACACACAACCTTCGACAACCGGAGCAAACCACAAGCACATGACGAATGGATCACAAACACAGAACATACCACTGTTTCAGGCCCCAATGGACTCAATAAATATCGACAAACAGCTTCAGGCAGTACCAAACAATCATTACCTGGGTGCTGACCATGAGCAACTAACAGAAGGATTCGAAGACTGTAGAAGGAATTCAGGCCAAAAACATGCCTGTATAACCTTCATGTGCTGGCGTGTGGAGTCGGCCCTGCTTGCCTTTGACCAGTGTGTGAGGGCGCATGGGAGGAGCTCTGGTGATGGGAATCCAGTGGTGGATGATCAGCAATATGTGGGTGGCTTGGTGTTGGTTTTGCGAAATCTAAAGAGGTTTTTGTGTTCCTAAACTGGCAGTGTCGTCCAGGAAATTTCCTGCGAATGCTGTGCTTTCCAGCAACTGCTGGCTGTTTTTCAGGCCTATGTTGGTGCTGGCAATTCTCCTAGGATGGTAGACATGCAGCGGATTTAGGGTTTTAGGCTTTGGAAATCAGGGTTTAGGTATCATAATCATGCTCTGCTGTTGAAGAATTGGGTAAAATGGAAGTCCTAATCATGATGATAGGTCTCTCCCTCTATTTATAATATATGTCAAGTATATTCCAATGACCATAATACCCTTACTAACTCATGCCTACCAACATAACACTAGCACATATAAATAATGCTAAATGACCAAAATAACCGTTAACAGTACTAAAAGCTCTTATACCATGTTAGCTCCCTTGAACTCATTGTCTTTGGGAATGTGGGTTTTTCTGATATACAGTGAGATTGGTTGGCTCTATTAAGCTGATCTTTTTTGTCATTTTGTTCCTTAAATATTTATATTTTTTATTTTGTATCTTTTGCTTTGGTTAGGAGGATTTGTTACCTTCTCTGCACATTCTTTCTTCTTTTAGTAAAGTTTCTTTTTCTATTAAAAAAATGCGATTGAATTTATACACATCCAGATGGTATTTAAGTTTATTTATTCTGGGAACTCTATAAAGAAATGAGTAAAGTTCAAATGCCCCAGAGTTAGGAAGCATCAATTTGGTGCAACCTTGTTATAATGGCTTCATTGAATTTGTGCACTATGCTAAGTTAGATTGTTGAAATTATCGTCAAATTTATTTATTTTGTTTATTTTATTGAATTGCAGACTTTGCATTATCAGCTTCGGAAGGAAAGAGAAGAACAAGGTGTAAGCATTTATTTCCTTATGATTGACAGGTATGCTTTGATCCTTGAACTATCATGAATTTAAAGTTTTTTGGGGGGCTTCATCGTAATTATTACATTGATTTTTAATTTTGTTGTTGATGTGGTCTGGGGAAGGGGAATTGGAAGGGATTGTATTTCATTGCCAAATAATCAACCTAATCCTACTAGACTGTACTGATTTATAAGAAAAATCAAAATTAAAAATATTGCAACTTAACCCCTTCGAAGTCAATGCCCCTATGACTTATTATTTTAAATAAAACGCCCCAAAACTCCCTCAATGCAACCCTACTGACCTTAGAACAGCAAAGGCTGACCCTATTCTTCAGAATCAACCTCCAAAGAAGATTGGATTGGTTCATCTACCCTGTGGCTTCTCATCCTACATCAATTCTCCCTCACTGTAAAAAACTTGACTTTGTTTAGTCAGGGAAAGGAGGCCATCATAGGAGGAATTATTATACTGCATAGGAAAGAACTTGACAATAATCAGTGAAGATGACAGCAAAAACATGGATTATTTATTTATTTTTTTCTTCTCCTCCTTGGTATTGTGTGTTAGCGTTGTTGTTTTGCGTCAACAATCAACACTTCTTCCTATGGCCCAGGTGTTGCATCCGTGCTTCATTAGTTGGAAATCTTGAGAGCTGGGTCTTAAAGTTTTCTGCTTTTCCACCACCCTTGAAATCAAAATAGAAGTCAATTTTCCTCTTACAAAATTTTTGTTGAAATTTCCATAAACTATAGAAATTTAGTGAAATCTTGAAATCTCAGAAAAATTTGTTTTTGACAATTTGACCATGAAAATTTTTTTTCCCTTAAAATTGAAATTTGAGTTTTAAAATTTAAATTGAAATTATTCTTAATAAATCTTCTTTTTGCTTGGAAATTGTTAGTAATTGGGTAAAATGGAAGACCTAAACTTAATGATGGGTCTCTCCCTTTATTTATAATATATATAACTACAATAGGAATGACCATAATACCCTTACTAACTCGAACTTATTACTAAAAAAACTCTAACATAATAATAGTAATGCTAAAAGACTAAATAACCTTAACACTCCCCCTCAAGCTAGAGCATATATATCATATGCTCCTAGCTTGTTACAAATGAATTTCACACGAGCACCTCCCAAGGCTTTAGTGAACAAGTCGGCATGCTGAAACTTAGACCTCAGATGAGAGGTCGTGATGAGCTTCTGTAAAAGTTTCTCTCGAATAGAGTGGTAATCAACTTCAATGTGCTTTGTTTGCTCATGGAAGATAGGGTTGGAGGCAATATGAGTAGCAGCTCGATTATCACACATTAACTCCATAGGCTGAGAATGTGGAAAACTTAGTTCTTTCAACATGTTCTTCAGCCAAACAAGTTCACATGTAGTGTGTGCCATAGCCCTATACTCTGACTCAACGCTCGACCTGCCAACCATTGTTTGTTTCTTACTTTTCCAAGACACCAAATTACCACCGACAAAGATACAATACCCGTGGATCTTTGATTGGATGGTGATTTGGCCAATCTACATATGTATATCCTTGAATATGAGTGTGACCTCGATCCTGATATAAGAGTCCTCTCCCTAATGCACCTTTGAGATATCTCAAAATACGAATTACTACATCCTAGTGACTTGTTCTTGGGGAATCGAGAAATTGACTCACAACACTTGTTGCGAAGGATATATCTGCTCAATTGATTGTGAGATAATTCAACTTTCCAACAAGTCTCTGGTACCGACCTGGGTTAGGCAAGAAATCACCCATATTTGGCATTAACTTACTATTGGGATCCATGGGTGTGTCAACATGTTTAGATCCAAACAGCCCCGTCTCATTTAAAAGATCAAGAACATACTTCCTCTGTGACAAGACAGTTCTCGTACGAGATCTCGATACTTCTATACCCAAAAGTACTGCAATGGTCCCAAGTCTTTGGTCTGAAACTTACTCTGTAGAAAAAGCTTTAGGTCCTACTTGCCATGATCATCATCACCAGTGATCACAATGTCATCCACATATACAATAAGCAAAATACTGCCTGATGGAGTATGGCGATAAAATACAGAGTGATCTATTGCACATTGATGAGGCCAGACTCAAGTACTACAACACTAAAATGGCCAAACCATGCTCTTGGAGATTGTTTTAATCCATACAATGACTTCTTGGGCCGACATACTAAGCCTTATTCCCCCTGAGCAACAAACCTAGGGGGTTGCTCCATATATACCTCCTCATGAAGATCAACATGTACGAAAGCATTCTTCACATCTAATTGATGTAGAGGCTAATGACAAGTGGTGGCTAAAGAAATGAACAAACGTACTGAGGCAAGTTTAGCAATTGGGGAGAATGTGTCTGAATAATTCAACCATACACTTGAGTATACCCCTTAGCAGCAAGGTGGGCCTTCAGATGAGCCACAGTACCATTTGCATTGACTTTCACATTGTACACCCAACGACAACCAACCATAGACTTATTAGTAGGAAGAGGTACCAAATTATAAGTATCATTATCATGTCGTGCATGCATCTCATCAACCATTTCTGTCCTCCACCCAAAATGGGATAGGGCTTCAGAAATAGGTCTTGGAAGAGCAACGGGAGACAGAGTACTAACAAAACAATAATAAGAAGGTGACAAGAAATCATACAACAACAACAACAACAACAAAACCAAACCTTAGTCCCACTAAGTGGGGTCGGCTATATGAATCCTTTTCCGCCAATTTATGTGATCATGGACCATTTCTTTTGATAGATTTAAGGATATTAAATCCTTACTCACTATCTCCTCCCAAGTTATTTTAGGTCTACCTCTACCCCTTTTACTGCCCCCCACAGTAATTAAGTCACTCTTCCTCACAGGTGCACTATAAGGCCTACGTTGCAAGTGTCCATACCATCTGAGTCGTCCCTCCCTTATCTTATCTTCTATAGGAGCTACACCTAACTTACCACGAATATGTTCATTCCTTAATTTATCTTTCAATGTTATATCACTCATCCATCTAAGCATCCTCATCTCGGCAACTTTTACTTTTTGGATATTATGTTTCTTCGTCGCCCAACATTTCTATCCATATAGCATAGCTGGTCTTATAGCTGTCCTATAAAACTTCCCTTTCAATTTTAAGGGTATTCTACAATCACATAGCACACTTGAAGCACTTCTCCATTTTACCTAACCTGCTTTAACTCTATGCATTACATCATCTTCAATTTCTTCTTCAGCTTGCATAATAGATCCAAGGTATCGAAATCTACAAGTGCTATTTATTTCTTCATCATCAAGTTTAACTTTGTCTCCAATATTCCCTCTATCATTACTAAAATTACATTTCATATATTCTGTTTTATTTCTACTTGTCCTAAAGTCTCTAGATTCCAAAACTTTTCTCCATAATTCAAACTCAGCCTCTACTCAGTCCCTAGTTTCGTCAATTAATGCAATATCATCTGCAAACAACATACCCCATGGAACCTCCTTTTGAATACTCTTATTCAATTGGTCCATCACTATAGCAAAAAGATAAGGACTCAAAGCAGATCCTTGATGTACACCTATGGTAGTTGGAAATTCTCTAGTTTCTCCATCTATAGTCCTTATACTAGTCATTACTCCATCGTACATATCCTTAATGACATCGGTATACCTACAACATACACCCTTTTTTTCTAAAACCCACCATAGAACTTCCCTAGGTATCCTATCATATGCTTTCTCAAGGTTAATAAATATCATATGCAAGTCCCTCTTCTTTTCCCTAAACTTTTCCATTAATCTTCTTAAAAGATAAATAGCTTCTGTGGTAGATCTCCCAGGCATAAAACCAAATTGATTTTCTGAGATCTTCGTTTCTAACCTTAATCTTTGTTCAACTACTCTTTCCCATAGTTTCATTGTATGACTCATAAGTTTAATTCCTCGATAGTTATTACAATTTTGAATATCTCCTTTATTTTTGTATATAGGTATTAAAGTGCTTTTCCTCCATTCATTTGGCATTTTCTTAGTTTTTACAATTGTATTAAATAAATTAGTTAACCATATAATTCCGTTATCACCCAAGCATTTCCAAACTTCAATTGGGATGTTATCTGGTCCCATAGCTTTCCCATTTTTCATTTTTTTAGTTCAAACTTAACTTCGTTAACTCTAATTTTGCGAATAAATCTTATATTTTTAGTCTTTTCCTCATTTGACAATTCTAAGTTTAAGCCTTCTATTTGGTTTTCGTTAAACAACTTACTAAAGTAACTTCGCCATCTTTCTTTAATATCTTCGTCCTTAACCAAGACAATATCATCCTCACTTTTTATACATTTTACATTTCCTAAGTCCTTACTCTTCCTTTTTCTAGCTTTAGCAAGTTTAAATATATCTCTTTCCCCTTCTTTTGTACCTAATCTATTATACAAACTATTAAATGATCTATATTTGGCTTCACTAACGGCCCTTTTTGCATCTTTTCTTGCCTCCTTATATTTTTCAAAGTTATTTCTGTTTCTACATTTTTGCCACGTTTTATACCAAATTCTTTTTGTCTTTATGATTTTTTGTACATCTTTATCCCACCACCAACTTTCTTTGCTATTCGAGAATCTTCCCCTTGATTCACCTAAAATCTCTTTTGCTATCTTTTTAATAGAGCTAGCTAATCTATTCCAAAGAGTATTTGTATCTATCCCATCCTTTAAGGTCCAATCCTCATCTTTGATCATTTTATCTTTAAATTTTATTATATTATCTCCTTTTAGGTTCCACCATCTAGTTCTCCTATACTGGTTTATTTTATCGTTTTTCTTCCATTTTTTAATACATATATCTAACACTAAGACTCTATGTTGTGTGGTTAGGCTTTCACCTGGAATAACTTTACAATCCTTGCATGATAAACGATCTACCCTCCTAGTCAACAAAAAATCTATTTGACTTCTATTTTGTCCACTTTTAAAGGTTATTAAGTGTTCTTCTCTCTTCTTAAAGCAAGTATTCATTATACTAAAATCATATGACATAGCAAAGTCTAAGATCATCTCCCAGACTCATTTTTGTCTCCATATCCATATCCTCTATGTATCCTCTCATAATTTTTATTATCTCTTCCAACGTGTCCATTCAGATCTCTTCTTATAAATATTTTCTTAGTCCTTGGTACGTCTTGTATAATACTATCCATATTTTCCCAAAATTGTCTCTTAAGATTTTCTGCTAAGCCAACTTGAGGAGCATAAGCACTAATGATATTTATTATCTCTTGTCCTAATACCATCTTGATTTTTATAATTCTATCCCTTACTGTAGTTATATCCACAACGCTATCTTTTAAGTTTTTGTCCATAATAATGCCTACTCCATTCTTATGTTTTTCTTTTCCAGTGTACCAAAGTTTAAATCCTGATTTATCGATTTCTCTAGCTTTCTCCCCCACCCACTTAGTTTCTTGAAGGCAAATTATATTAATTCTTCTTCTAATCATTGTATCCACAATTTCCATGCTTTTACCCGTAAGTGTCCCTATATTCCAAGTTGCTAATCTAATCCTAGTTTCTTGAACTAACGTCTTTACCTGCCCACGTCCAGAATGATGCAGGAACCTTCACATATTTGACACCGTACCTGGGCACCGACACGGCGCATCGCTTCGGGGTGACGACCTAGCCCACCCTCGCCCACTTTTCGCTACACCCTGGTGGTTCAAGTGCAACGCATCGCTCGTAGGGGACGCCCCAGCAAATATTCGGTCAGGATTCGTATCATAGTGATCTGACAAATTTTACACTGACAAACAAAATTAGAAATCTGATGTTGGGTACAACTGTGTTTACCTTTTCAAATAGCTATTGGAGGATCAACATCGCAAGAAATAAGATCATCCTATGAGTGAACTAGAGGTATGGTAGTAGAAGCTAGAGGAAAGCACTTCCCCCTTGAGTCGCTCTGTGTATACCTGCAAATTGGGATGATCCAAATGACGAGAAGGACTCAAACTGGATGAAGATGTAGGAGGATTGGGCACAAATACTAGGTTTGGATCTGGAAGGCAATGCTAAGAAAGGGACTCATCAAGGTCAAAGAAACTAAAGGAATCAGAGTAGTATGGTGTAGACTCAAAAAGGTGACATCAATAGGGACGAATCGATGTAAAGTAGGACTATAACATCATATCCCTTTTGAGTATAGCAATAGCCTAGAAAAATACATTTGATGGCATGAGGATGCAACTTATCCATTCCTAGAGATAACTGATGGACAAAGGACACACAACCAAATATACGAGGAGGAAGGGAGAACAAAGGAGCCTCAGGAAAGATAATTGAATATGGAATTTTACCACCAAGGATAGAGGATGGCATTTTATTGATGAGGTAGCAAGCTGTGAGCACAACATCACTCCAAAAGACTTTGGGGACATTCAAGAATATGTCTGTTTTTTAGCTCTACAACTCCATTTTTTTTGTGGAGCATAGGCATAAGAGGACTAATGGATCATACTAGAGTTATTCATATAAGTACTGAATTGGGTACTGAAGTACTCCTTAGCATTATCACTATGAAGTATCCTGACTGACATGTCAAATTGAGTCTTTATTTGGGAATAGAAAGCACAAAAGATATCAAACAACTCGGAATGATCTTTCATTAAATATAACCAAGTCATCCTAAAGTATTCATTAACAAATGTATCAAAGTACCAAAACCCTAGTTTTGATGTCACACAACTAGGACCCCAAATATCAGAATGGACAAGCATGAAAGGACTAATCACCCGTTGGTCAATACGGGAAGCTAAGGGAACATGATGATGCTTGCCCAATTGATAGAACTCACACTCAAGATTAGACATAGACATGTAGGAACTAGCTGTTTCAACTTGTCCAAGGACGGATGACCATGACGACAATGGATTTGAAGTGGTGTAGCTGGGGCTGTGCAGGCAATGGGTGGAGAAGGCGACTCAAAGTAGTGTAGTCCACAAGCCTTACGTCCTGTGCTAATTGTCTTTCCCATCTTTAGATCCTGAATCACCCCAGAATCAGGAAGGAATGTGATAGAACAATTTAGTGACTTTTGCAAGCTTACTAATTGACATAAGATTGAAAGGAGATTTAGGAATGTATAAAGCTGAAGAAAGAGAGATAGAAGGAGTAGGATTTATTGTTCCTATCCCTTTAGCAGCAATAATGGACCCATCAGTAAGGGTAACTTGAGGGAGATTTTTAGGATATTGGAGATCAGAAAAGAAGTTGGTTGCGTCTGTTATATGGTCAGTGGCAGCATAATCGATAATCCAAGGACTAGTAGGAAGGATACCAGATGACATGCAAACTGTAGGATTACCTTTCTGGGCGAAAGAAGCAATGTGATAAGATGCTTGTTGAGACAATTGATAGTGTAGAAACCTAGAATACTCCTTTGATATAATCACTATACGCGGTTCACTCAAACAAGTGACTAACGAAGGAATCATACTTTTGGGATTTCCAAACGCCATCCCAACATTCAAAAACTCAGACCAATGATCATAAGATTAATTGTTGGAACAATTGGAACAACCATGAACAAGGTGACCCACCATGAACAAGCCACAGATAAATCAGTACAAGGCTGACATAACACCAAGAAACTCACACGCGGCCCCAAGAAAGCAACACTCAGCACTGGAACAGTTGGAGAGGTGAACCACCGAAATTACCATGAACAAATCACCAACAACCTCAGATGCAGCCTCAAGAAAGCAACACTGCCACAGCCTCATGGAAAAAAACAGCTTATGAGCACTGCCACTGCCCCAAGAAGGTCACCAATGACCATTACTAATACTGAACAACAACTAGCGAATTACATGAGTGCATTATCACAACAAAGATTGGGTCTTGGAGCAAAAACACACGCCCAACAGCTTGATATTATGTTATATGGAAGGAATTAGAATAGTGAATAAAAAAAAACAGCAAACCCCACTGTTTCAGACCCAATAATCTCATTAACAATTGATAAACAGCTTCATGAAGCATCAAACAACCCTTCCCTGGGTGTTGCACTGCCATGGACAAGCTGAACAACTCACTGACGGATATAGCACTGCCACAGCCTCACAACTGAACATATGAGTGCTGCCATGGTTCCCAAAAAACTCACAAAGAAGCCTTCACAAGCCTTGAACAAACATTAACGGAATGCTGCAAGTGCATAGTTGGAAAAGGTTGAATTTTTTAGCAAAAAACTGACCTAACAGCTTGATAGTATAGTCTAGAGAAGGATTCATAGCTTGGCTGAGGAAAAAAAGAAAAAGAAAAAGGTGATCGGAAATTCACTTACACGCCGGGGTGTGGGGTTGGACCTGCCAATATTTGGCCGGCACGTGAGGGCTCCTCCAGCGATGGGGTTTTGTGGGGTGAGTTGTCCGGGGGTTCTGTTTTTGGGTCTATGGCTGGTTTTGTGAAATAATATGGGATGGAGGTGAATCTTGGAAGGACAGCCGCGGGAATGGTGTTTTCCGGAAATGGCTGAGGAGAGTAGGGTTTAGTTTGGATCACGCTCTGATACCATGTTGAGTAATTGGGTAAAATGGATGACCTAAATTCAATGATAGGTCTCTCCCTCTATTTATAATATATGTAAGTACAATTGGAATGACCATAATACCCTTACTAACTCACACTTATTACTAACAAAACTCTAATACATAAAAATAATAATGCTAGAATACTAAATAACCTTAATAGAAATAAAGATTAGTACAAGAAGCATGTGAGCGATAACTCTCAGACTATGCAAAATGGAACGTAATATTACCTAAAGGCTACAACATTTTATTCAGCCTTTCACATCTAAGTGTATTTACATAATAACTAATATTTAACTGATTTCTGATTTTCATTTTATTGTTGAACTCTGCCACCCTTGCCACCACCCTTCAACAGCAATACCACCCTCTGCCACCCACACCACACCACATCCACTTGCTGTTGCTGTCATCAGCATCATCTTGGCGTTTCCACCACTACCTGTCACCACTCACCTCAACAATCACTTATTGCGTCATCATCAACACCATCATTATTTTCATGTATGGTAATAGGAAAGGACTTTGAGAGAGATGATGATGATATTGAAGTTTGATTCTTGTTTTCCTGCAATGCCAACTTATTTGTGGCAGATAAAGCCTCTCTATTAGAAAAAATGGGCTATTTTCATTCTTTTAAAGAAAAAGACCGATAGGAAGGTCTTTAACTTTGATAGATTGGAAAGGGGTTTTGTTCCCATCTCAGAATTTTTGAGAAGAGAGTACGTCTGTTATGTGTTGAGAAATGAAGAATTTAAATGGGCGCTGAATCAGTAGTTTCTATTTGGTCTGGGCCAGGCAAGGGATTTGGAGAACTGATCTTGAGGGTTGAAGGGGGGTTTCTGTAGCCTGAAATATCTTGCAAATAATTGGGGAAGTTTTTTGTGTTTGCAGCAAATCAGACCAGGGGGCTGAAACATCTCTATTCATTTTCCAGAAGGTGTTGTGGCCAAGGTCTTAAATTTCGATTTCGACTCAAATTTCGAAGCTCCAAAAGTACGGAAATTTCGACAAAAATTTCGATTTCAATTTGAAAAAATAACAGAAATTTGTAATAAAACATGGAATTCTTTGTGAAACTTTAGAAATGGTTAACAAACATAATATTATAAGTTTTAGGACTAATATATTACAAATTAAATACATCTATGTTTTGTATGAGGTGGAATAGTTGTAAAATAGTATGTGTATCAAACGTATTTGTAGGATAATGTACATTAAATATATTTAGTTAATACAAATGAAATTCATAAATCATTTAAATATTATTTATTGTACAAATAATGATAATTTAGACATGAATGGTAAATAAAATGTTACTGTAAGTTTATCTTTTCATATAATTTGAAAAAAACTTGTAATAATCTTTTGTTTCGATAAAATAAATAAAATAAATTAAGATAGAATTTTCACTTCACTCCTAAATTTCTCATTTGAATTTTGACGGAATTTCATCGTATAGTTAAAATTTCGACAAGTTTCGCTAAAATTTCGAGATTTCGATAAATTTCGGATGATTCATTGAGATTTTGATGGAAATTTTGCAAGACGGAAATCAACTGCCATTTCGATTTCTAGGGTGACGGAAATTGGAAATTTCAATGGAAATTTTGTGGAAATTTAAGATCATGGTTGTGGCTTCGGGGTGGTGGTTGTTTCTTGTGGTCTTGAAGGAAAAGTCTATATGTAGGGAAGAAAGCAGGAAGTAGGAAGATGACTATTTTTTTTTGTTTTTGCAGTGATCATGGGTTGATCAACATTTGAAGGATTGGAGAAGCTGGTAGAATCAGATCATTGCGGAGACTCCGAGGGTCAGGATGTCTAGTTTTGAACTCTCCAGCTATGTCCTGCAAACAGACCTGTCAAAGCAGTGGGGGTTTGAAACAGATTGGGGAGAGAAGAAGGGAGCTACGAAGGACGATGTATCATTGAAGGAAATTCGAGGGACAGTATTGACTTCAAAAGGCGGAGGGTCTCAACCTTTTTTAATGTCAAAAGTTAACAGAGCATGCAAGAGTATGACATTCTTTTGAGACAAGCAATTTGGCTCTCAAGGATTTGTTTTCCTGAATGATCAGATGAGGAGATGGGGAGATTTTTGCAAGTCAGACAAGGGATTATCGCTGGATCAGTTGATGACAGAAAATGAGTTTGATGACTTTGTGTCTATTTCCCTTTCCCGAAATCATTGTCAGGAAGCAAAAATTATTTGGTAGACTTGGAAAGGTGTCTTGTATGGCAGCTTGAAGTGGGAGATGATGGTCTAATGAAGTCATCTGAAGAATTGCAGGTTGGTGTTCACCATTTGAAGAATAATGCTAATCTGATTAAGGAGGATACTTTGGCTATTGTCCAGTTCGTGACTGCTGTGCCAATACTCTTTCATCTATTCCAATCTTACATATTGATATGGGCAGTGGTGATCAATAGCTTTCAATGGAGGATTAGAGAACTCTCAGCCTCAAAAAGCGCTTCTTCCCACTTAAAAAATGCCTATGTCTACTTATACTTCGAAATGCCAAAGGAAGGAAATACTGGAACTACCATAGCCATTGGACACTTGGGGGAGTGAGAGAGACAAGCATGATGCACTTGACTTTTTAAAGGCAATGAGTATTAAATTTGTGACTCCTTTAGGAAAAGAATTGAAGGTGGTTGTGTCTCCAGAGACATATGAGAGGGGGAAAAAAAGAGGATCCAAAAAGAATTGAATAAGCTGGCAACCTTTGTAATTTTATTTTTTAATTTAAGTTCTTTTTGGGAGGGGGGTGAGGGGAGGGCAGGAGATATAGGTTGGGGGACAGTGGCCATTGAGTTATAAATTTGTTTGGAACAGGGGTTTTGGGGATTTGTGGAAGTGAGGGTTGATTAAGGAAGTTTTGGTTAGAAATTCTCCTGAAATTGTTTTCCTTTGAGAGACTAAACTTGAAAAGTTTGGGAGGGGATTGTTATGAGTATTTAGGAGCGTAGGTCTAAGGAATAGGAAGGAATCCCTTCATAGGGAACATATGGGGGCACATTCGTTTTTTGTGGGATACTTGTTCGATACTTTGTGTTTTGCTTGTCATTTTTTTTGGAAGTAAGATGGGTCAGTGGTGGTTTAATTCAGTCTATGTTGTACTAAGCCTGCTTTAAGGTCTTACTTTTGGATTGAGTCATCTGCAATGTTTGGCTTTTTGTTCCCCTAGGTGGACTGGGGGTGGGGTTTAGGTTGGTTAATATAGTGAGATTTCACAGGGCAAAAAAGGGGGAGGGAGGATTACTTTGAGCTGCAGAATTATGGAATATAGGATATAGGTTGAGGGATATCACTTGTAGATAGGTTCTTGTTTTGTAGTAAGTGGGAGGATGTGGCTTGATCATAAATCTTTTTGTTCTTTGGTTAAAAATAGGGTGGGAGGGCTTTAAGTTCATGAGAAAGCTCAAACATGTTAGCGTTTTAAAGAAGAGAAATGCTGAATTTTTTGGAGATATTAGGGTGAATAAGGCAAGCATTTTAGGGGAGATTGATTATTTGGATAGAAATAGGAAGAAGAAAGTCGTATAGAGTTTGAGGTGGCAAAGAGAGTGTGGTCAAAAAAATGAGTTAAAAGGTTTTGGGGAAGTGAAGAGTTAGAGGCCAAAGAAAAAGTTATAGGTTGGAGAGGCTGACAAAAAAAAAGTTCTTTTGCTGGTCCGCCAATGACAAGAAGAGAAGCAATTTGATAAGGAAAAGTTACTTTTGTTCCTCCTTGTTTGATTGATAATGAGATTGCAGAATTTTCCAATTTACTTATTAAGGAGGATGAGCACAGGCCTATGATTGAGGGGTTGGAGTGGAGCCCTATTTCCAGTAACAAAACGTGAGGTGGTTGGAAAGGCCTTTTGGGGAGAATGAAGTAAGGGCTATTGTGTTTGGGATGGATAGGGATAAAGATTTGGGTCTAGATGGCTTTGATATGGCATTTTCGTGATTGTTGGGATGGGGTTAAGGGTGATGAAGATTTTTTTAATGAGCTTTAATTTAATAGCATTTTGGGCAAAAGCATCAATTCTACTTTCATCATTTTGATGCCTAAGAGGGATCAATCTAGTAAGGTTGCTAATTTTCAACCTATGAGTTTAGTGTCTTGTATCTACAAAATTAGTAGAAAAGTTCTAACTGCTAGGTTGAGTTTTGTGATGGAGGAAACTATTTCTTAGGCCCAAGGTGCATTTGTTAGGGGAATACATATCATAGAAAATGAGGTAGAGGATGATGTTTGATGTCAAAAAGAGAAGGGGATAATCTTGAATTGGATTTTGATGGGGCTTATGATTGGGTTAGTTGGAGTTTGGAATTACTTGGATAATATCTTTGCTAGAAAGGGTTTTGGGGATAGGTGGCATGCTTGGATAAGAGGGTCTTTGTTAAATGCTTTCCTTTTAGTTTATCTATGGTGAGATGGTTTAGGGTCTCCAAAGGAGATAGGCAAGGGGATCTAGAGGAGGTAGGCAAGGGCATCTGTTATCTCCTTTCCATTTCTGTTGCGTTGTATTTGTTTTAAGAAAATAGTGATTTAGTGAGAGAGATTGGGGTGTGTAGTAGTCATGTCTCATCTTCGCCAAATGGTATTTTAGAGTGGCCTGTAGCTTATTTAGGGATTTCTTATGGGGATAATTCCAAGAATGTTGGGTTTTGGATCTCGTGGTAAAGGTGTCTAGGCATTTGTTGGATGGGTGGAAGGGTTCTTCATTTTCTCCAGGTGGTCATATCACCCTATTCCAGGCTTGCCTTTCTAGAATTCCTTTGTATTTTTTGTCTAGTTTTAGAATTCCTATAGGGGTTGCTAGTAAAATTGAAAAAAATTATGAGATATTTTCTTTGGTCGAGAGCAAGGGAAAAGAGAGACCGTTTGATTAGTTGGGAAATAGTTTATAGATAAGAGTTGGAGGGGGACTGGGTTTTGGTGAATTGGTGTCTAGAGACATTGCTTTATTGAAAAATGGCTATGGTAGTTCCATTCGAGGAGGACTTCTTTTGGCTTAAAGTTATAAAAAGTAAATTTCATGCAGGATAATATGTGTGGGATGCAAATTTGGGATTGAGATGTTTGCTCAAAATCCATGGAGGTGTCTTTCTCAGACATACTCTCTCCTTGTTCCTAACATGAAATATGTTGCATGAAATGAGTCTTGGCTTTTGGGAAGATAGTTGGGTGTTCCTTGAGTCTTGTCATATCTCCTTAGTGCAGAAGTCATTGCTTCTTTTCTTGTCTCAAGCAGGTTTAACACTTGTTGGGATTTCTATTTTTGTTGATTTCTAAATGATAGGGAGGTGGAGAAACTCTCTTCTTTGTTGGTTTTTTGGAGGGATTCCATCTTTTGAGGAGGCACACTCAATTATGGGTTTAGGTTCTTCAGGGGTCTATTTTTGTAGATCTTTCTTTGAGCTTTTGTCTAGAACTAATGTTTTCTTTCCTCTTTACTATAGTATTTGGAAAGCTTCAGTCCCCTCTAAGAGAAAGGGTTTTATGGTTGATTTTTCTTAATAGAGTTAAACACCAACAAATTGTTGCGAAGTAGGAGGCCTTTCAAGGCATTATCTCCAACTGTACTTGCCTTATGTTTTGATAGCTAAGAATTTGCACATCTCATGGTTTTTGCATTGTTCTTTCTCTTGGAGGATATGGAGTAAGTGTTTTGGCATATTTGGACAGGAGTGGGTTTTCTTAGAGAAGGTGGAGGATTTGTTGACTATTTTTTTTTTTTTACAGGCTTTGTGAAGGAGGGGGACAGGTCCAATTTGTGGAGATGTGGTTTTTTAGCAATTTTGTGGGAAGTTGGTTGGAACAAAATGCATGCATTTTTATGGGGTTGAAGGTATTTTCTTCTTTGTTATGGAAAGGACTTATTGTTGGGCTTTGCTTTGGTCCTTTGCAGCTGGATGTTTTAGAGGGATATGTTTATGGATTTAAGCGAAACTAGAAAGTAGTGTTGTTTTTTGTTGTAGTTCCTTCTCTTTGTTTCATAAGAGCATGTTTTGTTCTCCTTTTTGTAATTTTTTTTTTTAATGAAATCTCTTCTTTTCTCTTTAATATATATATATATATATATATATATATATGTTTTTTTTTTTTTTTACAATTATTGCACCTTGTACACCACACACTTGCCATTAATGTATTTTGTTTATAATTTTCTGATTCTCTATCATGCATCATCATGTCTATTAACAGTTTCTAAAATTTTGTAAAAAAAAAAAAATTCTATGCTTTACTACTATTTTTTTTTTTATCATTTTTAATAATCGAAATTGACCTGGACATCAATGTTAAATTTCCATTCTTTTGAATCCTTGATATCCTAGTTGAAATTGATATTAAAAACTTGGTTGGGAATGCATGAGATCATATAAGGTGAGAGGATTTCTTATGTTCCTTTTTGTATTCTCTTTCTCTTGAATAAAATCTCTTCTTTTTTAATATATATAAAAAATTAGGTGAGAGAAGGCATTTATTTAGGTGAACATGGAGTTTTCTAAAAGAATAACAGATAAAATCTGTTAGATTACCACTTTACCTAAAAGTTTAAGCTGCTAGATCGTGGGCAAATAATGTATGTCAAGCTTTAACACTCCCCTGCATGTGGAGAGGTAAACACACAATCAATAACACTGATGATAGGGAATACGATAATTCTTTTAAACACCATATAATAAATGCAGGCAACGAGACTAAAACTCAAGACCTCCTGGTAACCAGCTCTTACTATGTTAGATTACCGCTTTACCTAAAAGCTTAAGCTATTAGGTTGTGGGCCAACAGTGTATATCAAACTTTAACAAAGTCTTCCCTTTTATTGAGTGAAATTAATTTTCTAGTATTAGTAATATTATGGATTCACATTTCTGCCTTTCTACCAGCATTGGAGCTTTTTATTGGGTAGATCGTGCCTCAACATCTCTACTAATGGGGGCTAGTAACAGGTATTTACTTGCTATGGTATTCTAAAATTGTAAAAATATTATTTTTGTTCAATGCTGGAGTTTTCTAATAGCTTGTCATGCTCTGGGTGTGTATGCTTTTTTAATTATTTTTTACAACTTTTACATTGAAATTTTGTTTAGAGTTGCTTTGAAATTGCTGGAAGTATATCATTGCAATACTACCAGCTTCTAAAGTCTAACATATTTCAAAAGATCATTGTTTGTTTAGCTGTAACATTTCATTGCTATGTTTGTTTGTGCTTCTTTTCAATTACACATTGAAGCCATTATGCATATACTCCTTGTGCATGCCTCACAAAAAGCAAACAGTAATTGTCATAATTTCTGTTGAAATTTGGATGCCTTTGTTATTGCTGTCCATAATGCTAGTAACTTTAATGTTGGGTGGTGAGCCAACTATTGAGTGATTTATTTTCTTGCTTTGGTGAAGAATGGGTAGTTTCTCAGAGCATGGATGATTTCTTGTTGGTGTGATATTGGGACCTTGGAAACAGTATAAAAGGAAGAGTTTTATGGATGTGTGCAGCCTTTACTATACCCTGGAACCCTTGGATCAAGGGGATTGTGTGAATTTTTAAGGCTTGATCAACTTTCATTTGTTCTGGGATAGAGTACTTTTTTTTGGCTTCACTTTGGGCTCATCCTGTTGGGTTTATGGGGATGTTGTTTGACCTTAAAAGGGATTCGAAGTCAGCACTACTATAATTGTTTTAGTTGGTTTTTGGAGGATGTCTTATTCTCCACATATTGTACTTCTATTTCTTTTTTATAATGAATTTTTCTTATCCAAAAACAGATGCTGATAATTTTATAATTCATAGAATTGTATAGTTGCATTAATTAGAATAACAAGAATGTCAATTGAAGTTTGAGAACATTTTACAAAATGTTAATTGTGACCTATTTCAGAAAAAGGAATCTAAATACTGAATTCTTGTGCTTATAAATTTTTTTAATAAAATTATCCCTATTGCATAGAAATCTCCCTTTTATTTTATTTTAATTTATTTCTAGTCTGTGCAACTGTGCATGTGTTTTGATTTTGACTAATGATTTTCTGGAACATTTTTTATTGCTAAAAAGCACTTGATCTCCATTACTCTACCCTAATCCTGTTAATTTTGGTCTGAATGCCCTTTGCATCAGGTTTGCTTTCATTATATAGAAGAGATTTACATAGTTGTTGCCTGATTTTCAGCACTTAAATGCTGCCAGATTTTCAGCATTATTTACAGCCTAATTGCTTGAATTATCTCCGTTAACATCCCCCTTCAAATTGATGCTGGTAAATCAAAAAGAAGCATCAATTTGTCAACCAAGAACTGATACTGGTGCCAAGAAAGAGCTTTAGTGAATATGGCTGCAGTTTGACGTTCGGTGGAAATGTGATGAAGAGTAATCACTCGTTTGTCAAAGGATTCACGTATGGAATGGCAATTGGCTTCGATATGTTTTGTTCGCTCATGGAAGATAGGATTAGCTGCGATCTGAATGGCACTGGTATTATCAGCATGAAGAGGAGTGGAATGAAGTTGAGAAAAACCAAGTTCACCTAATGACCCACGAAGCCATGTGATCTCGGAGCATGCGGAAGACATAGCATGATCCTCAGACTCAGTGGAGAACTTGGAAACTTTGTCTTGCTTCTTATTCTTCCAAGAAATGAGTGCATTGCCTAAGAACATGCACCAGCCAGTAACAGAGTGACTAGTATCCACACATCCAGCCTAATCAGCATCACTATATCCCACCAACTGTAAGGAAGATTCCTTAGGAAAGTACAACCCGTGTGTAGAGGTGCCCTTCAGATATTGGATAATGCGGCGGACAGCGGCTAAATGAAGATGTCAGGGAGCCTGCATAAATTGACTGACTTGCTGCACTGCAAAAGAAATATCAGGACGAGTAATCGTTAAGTAGTTCAAACTCCCAACAAGCTGCCGATACAAGGATGGATCTGATAGAAACTTGCCTTCCTCTTGACGAAGCTTAAGATTTACCTCCAAGGGAGTAAGAACAGAATTACCCTATTGGAGACCAGCCAATGAAATCACTTCCTGCGTGTATTTGTGCTGGTGTAACAACATACCAGTCGGTGTATGCTGCACCTCAAGGCGAAGAAAGTACTGCAGGAGACCAAGATTTTCATGTGAAAAGAGGTCTTGAGATGCTGTTGTAATTTCTTAATTAACTTAGTATCAGAGCCAGTGATTACAATGTCATCAACATATAACAGAAGCAATACAATTCCTCCAGAAGTCTTGCGAAGAAAAAGAGAGGAATCAAACTGACTCTGGGTAAAATGAAAAGCAAGTAGGGTAGAGCGAAATTTATCAAACCATGCAGGCGGAGCTTGTTTCAGTCCATACAGGGACTGGCGTAGCCGACAAACCTCTGAGGAAGGTGTAGCAAACATGCTAGGAGGTAGAGACATATAGATTGCTTCCTTCAAATCCCCATGTAGAAAAGCATTTTTCACATCCATCTGCAGAAGAGACCACCCCTGCGACGCAGCAAGTGCCAAGATAATTCACACAGTAGTAAGTTTGGCAACAGGTGCAAAGGTCTCTTCATAATCAATACCATACTCCTTCTGGTTCCTAAGAGCCACGAGACAGACCTTACATCTATCTAGTGACCCATCAAATCAATACTTGATTGAGTACACCCATTTACAACCAATAGGTTTGACACCACTGTGATACTAGAGGGACAAGTGACAAGATCCCAAGTGTGATTATCTTGAAGAGCTTGGATTTCTTCTTGTATGGCCTGCTGCCAACATGCTTGGGTGGCTGCCTGGGTATATGAGTGAGGAATAGAAATAGTGTCGAGAGTAGCAGTAAGCAAGGTATGAGGAAAACCATACCTATCCAATGGATGTGTAACCCGGGTGGAGCGCCGAGGAACCGCAGAATCAGATGATGGATCAGTGTCTGGAAGGGGCGTTGAAGAAGGAGGAGGACGTTGATGATACACTACACCTGGTTTAAATTGCTCAATGGAAGAAGGAACATCATCAAAAGCGGGAAGAAGAGTAATAGGAGTATCAGAAGTAACCTGAGACTGAAAGAACTATTGACTTTTGAAGAAAATCACATTCCGGGAGATCCAGAATTTGTTTGCATGAGCATCATAACAAACAAATCATTTCTGAGTAGGACTATGTCCCATAAAGGCACACGTGACAGACTGGGCAGCAAGCTTGTGAGCTCAACAGGTGGTAGATGAACAAAACAAACACACCCAAAAGTATGAAAGGATTGATACTCAGGAGATATGCCAAGTGATCGAAAATAGGGAGAATCATAATTTAAAGTGGCAGTAGGCAAATGATTGATCAAATAGACAGCAGTAGATAAAGCTTCTACCCATAACTTAGAAGGTACAAAAGAATCAATCAACAAAGTACGAACGACATCTAAGAGATAATAATTCTTACGCTCAGCGACTCCATTTTGTTGAGGGGTATAAGGACAAGAACGCTGGGAAATGATCCCCTTTTGCTGAAGAAAGTTTGAAAAGAATGAGACATTTACTCCCCCCCTGAGTCGGAGCATAAAGTTTTGATACAAGTAATGAACTGATCCTTGACAAACGCAACAAATTTTTGAAAGACAGAAAACATGTCAGCTTTAGAGTGGAGAAAATATATCCAAGTGATTTGTCTATAATCATCAATAAACGTCACAAAATAACGATAGTGACCATGAGAAATAATAGGACTCACCCCCCAAACATTAGTGTGCACAATCTCAAAGCAATTAAAAGCACGACTACCATGCGTAGGAAAAGGTAAAGTTTTACTTTTACCAAGACGAAAGTAGCACAATCAAAAGATACAAGAGAAGAAGAAAAGGACTCTTTATTGCCCAAAAAACCATGTTTCATAAGATGAGCCAAGACAACAGAATTAGGATGACCCAATTTCTTATGCCAGACTTTATTATTATTGGTAGTAGTCGTACAAGCAAGAGAAACAACATTAGGAATAGAAAAATGTAAAGGGAATAAATGTCCCACTTTTGGCCCCTTGGCAATCACCGTCCCCGACAACTGATCCTGCACAAGACAACCACCACGAGAAAAATGAACATCACAGTTATTATCTACCAATTGTCCAACAGAAATCAAATTGGTAGACAATCCAGGAGAGGCAAAAACATCGCGAAATGAAGAGCCCAAATTACCAACAACAATAGCCTAAAAAGCTTGGGATTGGCAATTTTGAGGTCACACTCGATAGTCTTTGATGATATGGCCTTCTTTCTTGCAGTAGTTATGAACTTTCTTAGGACAGTTACAAGCAATATGACCAAACTCCTTGCAACTGAAACACTGTAACTTGTTCCTCCCTCTCCCTTGCGCTGCATATGCTACATTCATAGCCTCAGAAAATACCATCTCAGAAGTCATACCCATCTGAGTGGATAACCGCTGTTTTTCACGCAATAAATCTCCCAAACAAATATCCAAAGAAGGAATCGGATTACGATTCAATGTACTGGCTCGAACCGGCTCAAATTCAGGTCAAAGTTTCATCAAAAACTGATCACATTGACTCTTAGCATGAACTGCTTGAAGAGCCGCGGGTGCCGTAGGGGGAACCTTAGCATGGACAATAATAGAATACTCACTGCAAAGATTAATAAAACCAGAATAAAATTGTTAAATAGGTAAATTACCTTGACTGTAATTACTAATTTCCAACTCCAATTGGAACTTCCGAGGACTGTGATCTGTCAGATTTTTTCCTTGATGACTCTCAATCGAGTGGTCCTTTCCTTATATAGAAGTCATTTTTCCTAATTACAATGTCCTTAATTGCAATATCTCCTAATTATAGCAATGGTATATATCCCTTAATTACAATATCTCCTAATCATAGCATCTCCTAGCATTAAGCATTCTAATTACAGCATCTCCTAACATTAAGCATTGACCCCTAATTCGGGAAAGATATTTACAGATCTGTTTCCTATATAACTATACAACAATCAAGGTCTTAAATTACGATTTCGACTCAAATTTCGAAGCTCCAAAAGTACGGAAATTTCGACGAAAATTTCGATTTCGATGTCAATTTCAATTTTGGTTTGAAAAAACAACAGAAACTGGTAGTAAAGCATGGAATTCTTTGTGAAACTTTAGAAATGGTTAACAAACATAAAAATATAAGTTTTAAGACTAATATATTACAAATTAAATACATCTATGTTTTGTATGAGGTGGAAAAGTTGTAAAATAGTATGTGTATCAAACATGTTTGTAAGATAATGTACATTAAACATATTCAGTTAATGCAAATGAAATTCATAAATCATTTAAATATTATTTATTATACAAATATTGATAATTTAGACATGAATGGTTAAATAAAATATTACTATTAGTTATTTTTTCATATAATTTCAAAAGCACTTGTTATAACCTTTTGTTTCAATAAAATAAATTAAAAGAGAAATTTCACTTCACTCTCGAGGTTTCGATAAATTTCGACAAATTTCGCTAAAATTTCGGGGTTTCGATAAATTTCGGATGATTTGTTGAGATTTCGACGGAAATTATGCAAGACGGAAATCGACTGCAATTTCAATTTCAAAGGTGACAGAAATCGGAAATTTCGATAGTTTCGTGGAAATTTAAGACCATTACAACAAGTTATGGTAGGTTTGACAGATTTGTTTCCTAAATAAATATAGAACAATATATGGTGAGTTTGTTGTCTATCCTACTAACATTCCCCCTTAAATTGATGCTGGTTGATCGAGAAGCATTAATTTGCCAACAAGAGCCTGATGACCTAGTTGTGTCATAGCTTTGGTGAAGTCATCTATCTGAAGGTCGCTCGAGACATGTGGAAGAGAGATAACCCGAGTATCAACACCTACCCAAATAGAATGGCGGTCCACCTCGATATGTTTGGTACGCTCGTGATAGATGAGATTTATAGCGATTTGAATAGCACTTGTATTATCAGCATGAAGAGGAGTGGGAGTAGACTGAAGAAAACCTATTTTAGCTAGTAAGCCATGGAGTCACACAATCTCCGAGTAGGCTGCCGACATGGCACGATACTCTGACTCAGTCAAAGATTTGGAAACATGATGTTATTTCTTACTCTTCCAAGAGATAAGGGAATCTTCAAGAAACATACACCACCCGATGATAGATCGGCGAGTATCAGGACATCCTGCCCAGTCAGCATCACTAAATGCCACAAGGCGAAGAGGAGTACCAGTAGAGAAGAACAAGCCACGGTGAGAGGAACTCCAGAGATATTGAACAATTCGGAAGACCGCTGCAAGATGAAGGTGACGAGGAGACTGCATAAATTAACTGACTTGCTAGATAGCAAAGGAGATGTCAGGCCGTGTAACTAACTGTTGAAACACCGTGGGATCAGGAAGGAGATCCCCCTCCTCACATCGATACTTGATATTCACTTCCAAAGGGGTATCCACTGAAGAGGAGTTGTGCAAACTAGACAAGGAAATCAAATCCTTCGTGTATTTATACTGATGTAGGAAAATCCCAGATGAATTGGACTGAACTTCCAAACCGAGGAAATACCAAGGAGGACCAAGATCCTTCATATGGTAGGAATCATGAAGATGATGCTTGAGCTGATCAATAAGAGAAGAATCAATCCCAGTGATGACAATGTCGTCAACATAAACTAGAAGAAGAACGATACCAACAGAAGTCGTATGAAGAAACAATGAGGAATCATACTGGCTTTGGATGAAAGAAAACCGAAGTAAGGTAGCCCAAAACTTATCAAACCCGGCCTAGGGAGCTTGTTTCAAACCATACAGAGAGCACTTCATCTTACACACATTCGACGTCGGCGATGAGTAGAGGTTAAGGGGAGGTGTCATGTAAACATCTTCCTGTAAATCGTTGTGAAGAAATGCGTTCGTCACTTCCATCTAGCAAAGGGACCATCCCTGATAGGCTGCAATGGCAATAATAGTACACATAGTGGTCTTTTTAGCGACAGGAGCCAATGCCTCATAGTCAACTCCATACTCCTAGCGGTTACCAAGAGCAACCAAATGAGCCTTATAATGGTCCACAGACCATTAGGCTGAAGTTTTATAGAAAAAACCCACTTACACCCAATTAGCTTGATATGAGAAGGACAAGGGACCATGTCCCAAGTTCGATTTTCTTGAAGAGCTTGAAGTTCTTCCTACATAGCCTTTCTCCAACACTCATGTTTATCAACTTGTGAGAAGGAATTAGGAATCGACACAATTGATAAGGTAGCTGTGAAGGAGGTATGAAGGAAACCATACCTATCCGGTGGATGAGAAGCATAGCCAGATCGTCGAAGAGGATGCAAAACAGGATCAGGATCAGGATCAGGTGGAAGATTAGACTCAAGAAGGGGTAGAGTTGGCCGACGGTGTTCATACAAAAAACCAGGCTTGAAGCGTTCAAAAGGGCATATCAAATCATCAAAGTGAGGAAGAACAGAAATTGCAGGAGATGATGTAAGAGAACTAGGAAAGAAAGATTGATGCTCAAAGAAAACGACATTACGAGCAAGGTCTTAAATTTCGATTTCGACTCAAATTTCGAAGCTCCAAAAGTACGAAAATTTCGATTTTGATGTCAATTTCGATTTCGATTTGAAAAAATAACGGAAACTAGTAGTAAAGCTTGAAATTATTTGTGAAACTTTAGAAATGGTTAACAAACATAATAATATAAGTTTTAAGACTAATATATTACAAATTAAATACATCTATGTTTTGTATGAAGTGGAAAAGTCGTACAATAGTATGTGTATCAAACATGCTTGACAGATAATGTACATTAAACATATTCAGTTAATGCAAATGAAATTCATAAATCATTTAAAAATTATTTATTATACAAATATTGATAATTTAGACATGAATGGTTAAATAAAATATTACAATAAGTTTATTTTTTCATATAATTTCAAAAGCACTTGTGATAACCTTTTGTTTCAATAAAATAAATTAAAAGAGAAATTTCACTTCACTCTTGAATCTCTCGTTTGAATTTCGACAAAATTTCATTGCATAGTTCAAATTTTGACAAATTTCGCTAAAATTCCGAGGTTTCGATAAATTTCGGATGATTCGTTGAGATTTTGACGGAAATTATGCAAGACGGAAATCGACTACCATTTCGATTTTGAGGGTGACGGAAATCGGAAATTTCGACAATTTCGTGGAAATTTAAGACCATGATTACGAGATATATGAAATTTATTGGAGGAAGCATCATAGCACACAAATCCTTTTTGAGATAAGTTATATCCCATAAAGGCACATTTCACATATTGCACAGAGAGTTTATGACGTTGATGCAGAGGTAGATGCACAAAACAGACATAGCCAAAAGTGTGTAAGTCAAGAAAGCTAGGGTACTGCTTATGCAGATGATAGTAGGGAGAGTCAAAATTTAGCACTTTTGAAGGCAACCTATTAATCAAATATATTGCTGTAGCTAAAGCTCCAACCCAAAATTTAGGAGGAATAGAAGATGCAAGTAACAAGGTCCTAGCAACATCTAATAAATGTCGATTTTTGCACTCAGTCATCCATGGTTATATATAAAATTAGTGATCTGTCTTCCCTACAAGATGATTGTGCTAATTGCTCGTCTTTTTCCGATCTCTTCAAAAATGAGATCAATAGAATGGGCAGCGCATGGAGTCCAATACAAGTTGAATTTTTTCATTAATTTCAGACTCAATTTCTTGTAGGCGCTGCCATTATCGGTCACCACCTGGACATCATGTTGCTTTTCTACCTCTTGCACAACATGTTTTAATAGGGAATATATGTATTCAGGGTCTTTTATTTTGTCAGAAGCAATTAGTGACTTTAGAAAAATTGTGCTTCCTTTCGAGTAAACCATGAAATTTATGATGGATAATTTTGTAGGGCCTGTCCATGCATCACATATTATAGTGCAGCCATACGTGGCCCACTTTTTCTTCACTTCTTCTACGTGGCCTTCCATTTCTTTTACCTCTAAATCAAGGTATTTTGTTCTAATTTCATAGCGTGTCCATGGATTGACTCCCGTTCCAACTGCTTGACAACCCCACACCATGTTTTTAAAATGAGGTGATTTTCCCTTCTCAAGTTGAACATTATCATATATAAAAAACTTCGAAATCAACCTATTCATTTCTTCTTTTATTTTACCTTCTTTGAATAAAATTTTCAAGCATTTTTGTTTTGCTGCATCTGACTTGTAATATTGAGAAGGCTTTGAAATATATGGTTCTGTTTTCGACTCTTTCACACTTTGAGATCACCTTATCGGAGGTTGCCCTCCACTACTACCAGCTCCAGAACTGCCTCCTTGTTGGCTACATGCAAACCTATGAGATTGGTCTCTTTCCCATTCTGTTTGTTTTGAAGCATAGAATGCTCGACGGTATGCAGACCTTTCATAGGGAGAAATGACATACGGGTATGCAATATATCAACATCGTCCTCTTCATCAATTTCTTGTGGTTTCATCAAGTTCCCACGAAATTCATTTTTTATTTCCTCCGTTCTTTCTATTTTATTTGCCTTAGCTTATGTTTTTCTTTCTAAAACAATTTCAGTTCCTGTTTAAGTTCTGGAGGTACTTTGTCGTAGAATTTTATATTATGTTGTGGGTCATAATTTGCTAAGTGCATTTTTAATCTTGTTGCACCATTGCTCTTGATTTGTATTCTGCAGTATTTGCAAATAAATCCATTCTTTATGTTGGGCATTGAGTACCCATGTTTTCATGCTGGATCTTGTTTTTTTCCTTTAGACAGTTTTGCAGATAATTTTGCTTTCCTACAAGGTTACAATGAATCAATAAAAAAGTGTTAAATTAGTCAACAATTTTAAAAGGAAATTATTTAAGATGTTTTATCAATATAAAATTAATAAATAAGATAAACATTAAAATATTAAATTAAATTTACAAAATTTAATGATAATTTAAAAAAATTACTAATAAATTATGGAAATTAAATTTGTCAAATAAATGAAATAATTTAAGCTATAATAAGCTAATAAGTAGTAAATTACTTCAATTTATTTAATTACTAGGCTATAATGATTAGGTGTTAAATTACTCTAAAATTTTAAAATAAAATTATCTGAATGTTACTCTACAATTTTAAAAGAAAAATATTTAGATGCTAAATCAAGATAAATTAATAACTAAGAGAAATATTAAATTATTAAATTAAAATTACACAATTTATGATAATTTTTACAAAATTACTATTAAGTAATAAATTTTGGAAATTAAATTATTCAAATAAATGAAATAATTTATACTATAATAAGCTAATCAATAGTAAATTACTCTAATTTTATTTAGTTGCTAAATTTACTATTTACTAGCAGTCTAGGATTAAGGAGGTAAATGGGAGAGGTTAACAGGGAAAATGTATCTAAGGAGGGGCAATCTCGTAAATATATTGGGGAGAAGGGAGATTTTAAGTAAATAATATATATATATATATATAAGTAACTTAAAACTTAAAACCAAGTAGCCAACTTTGCCTTTCTTTTTTTGTGTTGCTACTCATGGACTCGAGTCTCAAGTCTCTTGACTTGGTCGTGTCGTGTTCGCAGCTCTGCGAGAGGGAGATTGCAGCGATGGGAGGAGGTGATGCTGCTGGCTGCAACTTGGGAGATGGAGGTGGAAGGTGAAGCCGAAGGCTAGAGGGAGAGGGTCGAAGGGTTGGAGAACTGGAGGGGAGCCAAAGGCTTGGGCTTTTCAGAGTTCGAAGGTAGAGGCAGGAGGCAGCTGAAATCTAGGGTTTTTTTTTTAAGTTTGAAAGTGGAAGATGCAAGAAGAAGAAGCCTTTTGCCAAGGACCTTAAGGTATGTATCCTAATGTATGCTACAAGCTAATTTATAGAAAAAAATTTCCTTTTGTTTGCATTATTGTGTAGATATTTTCATTGGTAGCCGGTTAGGGTCTTCATCCTCTTGATGAATTTGTGGAATAGCTGGCTTGCATCTATAGAGCATCTCTTCAAGATGTCTTTTTTCTTTGTCATGACTCAAGTAGTGAATTGAGATCTGACTCAAATCTCTCCGGTCTCCACTATATACTCACAGGTTGCACAAAAAGAGCCAACAAATCACGTGGGAAAAACAAAACAAAGGCAGAGAACAACACTATAATTTCCCCTTCCATTTTTCTTCTCTTTTTTTTCCCCCCCATGATTTCCAGAAAATTGCAAAAGAAGAACTGAAATTTTTGAAATTTCGGTCAAATTTTTGCAAAATAGAATTTCTATCTAAATTTCGTTTTGAGATCCCTCGAGAATCAAAATTTAAGTCCTTGCCTCCGTATATCTCCTACAAACTCCCTTCTTTTCTGAGACCCACCAAAGAACTTCCCTAGATACTCTATCATAAGCCTTCTCTATGTCAATAAAAACCATATGCAAGTCCCTTTTCTTTTCCCTGAACTTTTCCATTAAACTTCTTAAAAGATGAATAGCTTCTGTCGTTGATCTCCTAGGCATAAAACCAAATTGATTTTCTAAAATCTTCGTTTCTATCTTATTCTATGTTCAATTACCTTTTCCCATAATTTCATTATATGACTCATAATCTTAATTTCACGATAGCTATTACCGTTTTGAATGTCGCTTTGTTTTTGTACACATGTGCTAATGTACTTCTCCTCCATTCTTTTGGCATTTTCTTGGTTTTTATAATAGTGTTAAATAAATTAGTTAACCAAACAATTATCTGGTCCTATAGATTTTCCACTTTCCATTTTTTTTAATGTCATCTCAACATCAAGGACTCTAATTTTGCAAATAAATCTTCTATTTTTAGTCTTCTCCTTATTTGTCACTTCCAAGTTCAATCTTTCATTTTGGTTTTTATTAAACAACTTATCAAAGTATCTCCGCTACCTCTCTTTTGTGTCTTCTTGTCTAATTAAGACATTATCATTCTCGTCCTTTATACATTTTACATCACCTAAATCTTTGCATTTTCTTTCTCTAGCTCTAGCAAGTTTATAAACGTCTTTTCTCCTTCTTTTGTATCTAGTTTTGTATATAAAGTATTATAAATTCTATGTTTAGCTTCACTAATAGTCTTTTTTTTTCATTTTTTCTTGCTTCTTTATATTTTTCAAGATTTTTAATATTTCTACAATTTTTCCATATTTTCTACCAATTTCTTTTTGTCTTGACGGCTTTTGGACTCCTTGATCCCACCACCAACTTTCTTTACTACCTGAGTATCTTCCTTTGGACTCACTTAAAACCTCTTTTACTATCCTTACGATAGAATTTGTCATTCTATTCCAAACAATATTTGCATCAACCTTAGCCCTTACTATCCAATCACACTCTTTGTACATTTTTTCTTTAAATTTTACTATATTATCTCCCTTCAAGTTCCACCATCTAGTTCTCTTGCATTGATTTATGCTATTCCTTCCCTCATCCATTTTTTAATATGGATATCTAATACTTACACTCTTGAAGGTTATTAAGTGTTATTCTCCTTTTAAAAAGCAAGTATTCAATATCACCAAATTGTAAGACATGACAAAATCTAAGATTTTATTATAGTCTCTTTTTTGTCTTCATATCCATGGCCTCCATGTATCCTCTCATATCCGATATTATCCTTTCTAATGTGAATATTCAAATCAGTTTTTATGAATGTCTTTTCTTTCACAGTTATTCCTTGTAAAATACTATCTATATCTTCCTAAAATTGTCTTTTAAGATTTTTTGTTAATCCTACTTGGGGAGCATATGCACTAATGACGTTCACTATCTCCAAGCCTAAAGCTATCTTGATTTTAATGATCCTATCCCCTATTCTTTTAACATCTACTATGTTGTCTTTTAGGTCTTTGTCTACAAGAATACCCATCCCATTTTATGTTTCTCTATACTAGTGCACCAAAGTTTAAATCCTGATTTTTCAATTTCTGTAGCTTTCTCTCCTACCCTTTTCATCTCTTGAAGGCAAATGAAGTTAATTTTCCCCGTAAACATTATTTCCACTATTTCCATAACTTTTTCCTGTAAGAGTTCCTATATTCCAAGTTGCTGATCTAATCTTAGTTTCTTATGCTAACTTATTTATCCTCTCCCTTTTATATTGACGTGGTTTATTCCCTTGACCTAGGTGAATTTGATAAGAATTCATGATTATAAGATCTTACAAAGTTTTACGCTGATTGTCAGCTACCTAACACGACCTTGCTCCTTTATCTAGGTTTGCAACTGGCAGTGTGGACAAAGAATTTGTGTTACTTAAGCAAAGTACATGTTTGCATTTTTGTTTTTTGTTTTTTGTTTTTTGTTTTTCACATAGACAATTTTTTGAATCACGTACTATCTAATTCGAAATAAAAATAACCAACCTTGTATGTTGCAAACTAAAAATATACATAATTTCTAATTCAAAAATCAAACCTCGTATGTTGCAATCTACAAATATTACATATATATATATATATATGTGTGTATATATATATATATAAGGGAAACTAAAATTAAGAAAATTATGAACTCATTCCTGAAATAACATATTTTTACAAAAAAAACCTCCATGTAAATATAAGCCTAGTAATTATTTAAATCACATTTGAGTTTAGGAAAGAATAGCCTATGACTATTCTTTGGAAATGCCTCCAAATTGGATCAAATTGATCCTTCCAATGGCCGGATTCCCCCATTACACTGTAGGGCTTGTGAGATTGTTGGTAATCAATGATGAGAATTGAGTTGGATCTTTGTGTAATTGGATTAGATTTTCTTATTCACATTGCTTCATTACATTACTGCACTCACGTACTCATTTATTGTTGGGCGTAATTAATGTGTACTTATGTAGCCATATTATGAATTTTGTTTACTTGCCAGAATGTGTTTTGGCATAAAAAGTTGGTAATTGGATGGTCTGCAGGAAAAGGCTTTCACTTCAAAGTGTGTCAGAAACTGTAGTTCAAGAGATTCGGAAGCTTCTGCTGGTGCATCCCATGCTTATTTTAACTACTAAAGCAACCATTTTGGGGATAGGTCAACAAATGGGGTCAGCTGGTGAGTATTTTGCACAACTGAATGGTTTTGACAATTTCAGTGTCGTACTTTTCAATATTGAATTGTTTACCAATAAATGTGTGCACATACAGTTCTCAGTGTAAGCCAATTTTTAAATCTCTAGGCAACTCATGTATATGAGATTCTTGATATCAAATTTGGAACAGAAAAAGATTTGTATAGTGTCTGTTGTACATAATTTGATTCTAGGTTCCTCTTTAATTTTTAATGTTCTTGGTTTTCAGATCAAAATCTGCTGGCATTCATCACATATACCCATGCACTGTATTGTGATATTGTCTTCTCCAACTATCCCTCAGGTTTTGTGGTGTTAATGTAACAAGAACCCAAAATCTGGCACACAGCTTGCTTAGCCAAAAAAA
Source organism: Malania oleifera (assembly GCF_029873635.1). Taxonomy (NCBI): domain Eukaryota; kingdom Viridiplantae; phylum Streptophyta; class Magnoliopsida; order Santalales; family Ximeniaceae; genus Malania; species Malania oleifera. The sequence goes on from NC_080423.1 coordinate 3,829,532, forward strand.
GGCTGAATGGTTATGTCATGAAACTCTGAAGTCTCTTTTCTTTCTTGGCATGATTGTGTGAAACTCCACAAAGCCTTCTCAGGAAAAAAGAGTGGCACTTTCTGTATATTATAGTACCATTGTGGCATTACTCTTTGTGTCCAACACATTACCCCATTTCTTTGTCTCCTTCAGTACCTCCTCATCTATCTTATGAACATTCGAAGACTCCACAACACACAAAATTCCTGCCTGCATCATTTCATTAGTTCATCTTGAAATTTTTGTAATCATCCCATCAGAATTAATTTGCTTCTCCTCATAAAAATGTTTTCATGTTAACCCTTGATTGCACTGCCATCCAATGAGAAAATATACCTTACTAAACCTAGCCTTATTAGAGCTATTACCCTTACCACTAGACTTTTTGCATGCACCATCAGTTTTACCATTGATATCTTCCACACAAACCTTCTAACCATCACCCCCCTCCCCGGGGATCAACATTCACTGAAGGTTGCTTACTGGACTGCCTCCCATCACTACAGCTGTCCTTTCCCACTAATGGTGCTGCACCATCAACCAAATTCCCAGAGTTGCATGGTCTGGTTCTCTCATTTTCTGGATCTGGGCCATTCAAGACCGACCAGATCATTACCCACTGCCTTAAATGAAGATCATGGTTGTTAAAATTGTGACTTGATTCGTAGAATCGTACGATGCTATGATTCAAATTCACCCTCATGATCCAACTCCCAAGGAAAATTGCATAGCAGTAAAACTGTGGCAGAATCGGTGGAATCGTAGAATTGAAATCGTAAGTAGAATCATTACGATCCTACAGTGCTGCCTGGATTGGGTCGTTTCCCTCTTTGGGCTTGAATGGTAAGGCCCAATATTTGTTTTTACTGTACCAGAGGGTCCAAAGTTTTAACATTAAGCCCAAAATCTTGAAATATAGGGCAAAATAGCTCCCTGCGGCTCTGTTTGCGTCGTTCGATAGCTTTGGTGTTCGATACTTCAATCAGCAGCAAGGCAGCAACCAGCAAAGCCTTTGGACACTCTCTTCTCTCTCTGGCTCTCCTGTAGTCTAGTCAACTACTCCTGTAACAGTCCTGTTCGTGTTCAATCTGCAGTTCAGCACTCTCCACAGTCGACTCTTCTGTCGGCACTCAGTTCTGATCGTTCTTTGGTGTTTGACTCCTTTCTTCAGTCCTCTTCTCTCTATCAAACACCTCAGCAGCCAGCAGTGTCAGCACTCTTCAGGATTCAACCAATTTCTAGGTATGCTTGAGTCTTGAAAAGAAAGAACCATTCATTCAGCAGAGTCAACACTCAGCAGTGAGCTATGGCCAGCTGCTACCACTGAGCTCTGTTTTTATCCTTCTTCCTCTTCTTTTTGCTGACTTGCTGTTCATTTATTTCTTCAAGAAAGAATCAGCAATCTCTTTAAGTTATTTAAGTATTTAACTTCATTGAAATTCTCTTTTTGATTGATGATTGATTTGGTTATTTTTTTTTATAAACTTGACAACTTGTTCAAACTTCTATGTTCTAAGAGACTAAGACTTGTGTTGCAGACTTGCAGCTGTACTTACTGCTTAGTGCTTACAGAATACAGATTTACAATATGATCCTGGACTTAAACCACCTTACCATCATGAAATTAGGGTGAAATTTCTCAAAAGTGAAGTAATGAGGGTTGTGAATTTGATTGAAGAGTATAAGTTAGAGTGGAGGAAAATGGGTTGCACTATTATGTCTGATGGATGGACTGATAAAAAAATACGTTCCATGTGTAACTTTTTGGGGAATAGCCCTAAGGGAACAGTCTTCTTGTCATCAATTGATACTTGTGAAATTTCAAAAACTGCTGAAAAGGTTTTTGAAATGCTAGATGAGATTGTAGAAAAGGTTGGAGAAGAGAATGTTGTCCAAATAGTGATAGATACTGCTTCAAACTACAAATTAGATGGTGTGATGCTAATGGAACAAAGGAAAAAATTGTTTTGGACACCTTTTGCAGCACATTGCATTGACTTGATCTTGGAAGACTTTGAGAAGAAGCTTCAAGTGCATCATGTGATTATTGCAAAGGGTAGAAGCATTACAAAAATATATGTACTCTAGGACCATGTTCATTACTTGGTTGAAGGAGGTCACTAAAGGGAGGGATCTCATTAGACCAGCTGCGACACGCTTGGCCACTACATACTTGACTTTATCTTGCCTTTTTGAGCATAAAAGATCCTTGATTTCTTTGTTTTCCTCAAACAAGTGGACCTCCAGTCGATTTGCAGCCTCACAAAAAGGGAAGAAAATTCAAAGGATTGTGTTGGGCACTTGAGGTTTTTGGCACATGTCACTACTTGTCTAGGAGTTGCATTACCAGTAATCAAGGTATTGAGGATAGTAGATTCAGCTGCAACACTGGCAATGGGGTTTATTTATGAGCAAATGCATCGTGCAAAAGAACAAATACAATTGAACTTCAATAATGTTCAAAAGAGGTAACTCAAGTATCTCTTAGCTTGTTTAAAATTGGTTTAATAATTAATATGCAACTAGAGTACTTTTAAAATGTAAAGTCTCTAATTTTAGTTGTTCTTCTTGTTTTAACTTTTGTTTTAGTCATCAACCAATTTGGGACATCATTGATGAGAGATGGGAGCTTCAACTCCATAGGCCATTACATGCTGCAGCCTACTTTTTGAATCCCCACTATCATTATAGCCCAAATTTTAAGGTAGATTCGGAGGTTAAGATTGGCCTATACAATTGCATGCAAAGAATGGTGCATGATCCTGAAGAAAGAGTCAAAATAGATATGCAACTTGATAAATTTAGGAATGCTGCTGAACTCTTTGGCATTGAACAAGCAAAAATGACAAGAAATAGAAAATCTCCAGCTGATTGATGGGAATCTTATGGTGATGAGTGTCCTGAGTTGAAAAGGTTTGCAATCTGAATATTAAGCTTAACATGTAGTTCGTCTGGATGCGAGAGAAATTGGAGTGCATTTGAGATGATACTAACTTTCTGAACTTCTTTGCATTAAAATTTACATAATATTTAAAAATATGAAACTTTTGAATTACAAACTTGTTACGTATAAATTATAATAGACTAATAGTATTGTGTATTTGACCATTTTGTATAGGTGCATACAAAGAGAAGAAATCGTTTGCACTAGAAGAGGATGAATGATTTGGTTTTTGTTATGTATAATTTGAACCTAAAAGAAAGGCAAGCTAGGAGGGAGGCTGATCCTAAAGCTGGCAATTTGTTTTTGATGATATCCCATCTGATGATGAATGGATAATAGAAAGAGAAAATCCTACTCTTCCACCCAATGGAAGATGGTTGAATGTTCTTGATAGGGCAGCTCATAAAAGAGCCTCCAATGGTGATGAATCTTGGGATGATAGAGAATTCATTACAAGAACTCTACAAGAAGCATGTGTGTTTACAAAACTTTGTGTGTAAATATATATATTTTTAAAGCAAAACCTCATTTGACATAAAGAAATTATAAACTCATAAATTTGTCTTCATTTGTTCATTGTTTTGAATAGGTGGTTCAAATATTGATGTTGGGAAGAAAACGAAGATGAAATACAAATTCATGAAGTTGATGATAATGACAACGAATTTGATGAACCCATGACTGATTCAAAAAATGAAGCATCCAATACATTTGATGATGATGAGATCCACGACGTTGATGATGATATTGATGATGAACTAGTTGAAGACATTGATGATGATCTTGATGCATATGGCTTAGATTGTCCCAACATTGATGACCTAGCTTGATGGTTTTAGGCTTTTAGTTTTGTTTGTTGATTGGTTATTATTAAAACTTGTTTAAGTTTGAATGGTTAATTGGTTATGCCTTATGAATTGGATATTTGGATGGTTTGAATAATGAGTTTTAATTGTGTTATTTGGGAAGTTGGGAACTGAGAATTTTGTTGTGTGGCAAGTGGCCACTAGCAATGAATTGGATGGTTTGGAATTTTGTTGATGATGATCTCTTTATTTTTTATGATTTTATCATAAATTGGTTTAATTGAGCTACATTCCCAAAGATAATAGGATGCAAGAATTTGAACCTTGATCTCCCCATTGTACGAGGGCTCTACCACTTGAGCTACATTCCTAAATTATGTTTTTAACCTGATTGACTAATTAATTAAGCTTAGTCTTAAGAATTGTCATAAAATTACATATACATTTATTTTAAATATTTTTTTTACACTAAAAGTAGATTCTTACGATTCTCGATCCAATTCTACGATCCGATCCTTATACCCCTCCAACGATCCTACGTAGAATCCCGATTCTGACAACATTGATGAATATGCAATTGACCTTTCCTTTTCCAACTACGAAGCAGCCCTAGTAGGACGACATGTATTCCCTTTCATCTTTGAACCTTGTTGAGTCTGCCCACTGACACTTTTGCACTCGTTTTTGAAGATGGGCCACTTCGTCATTATGGTCCCTTGATGAACTACACAATGATTCAATTTGGAGGTTCTAAGTTTAGGTCTAACACCTCAAAATAGTGCTTTATTTGGATATGAGGCCTGGTTTCTGAAAAAAAAAACAATGGTCTATGTTTGGTTCAGATTTTGGGTGCAATTAGGAAGCGATAGACTGAGTGAATCTGCCATGGGCTTCTCATCAATCTTAACCGGATCTGATTCTATATTACCCAAAATCTGACCCAAATGTAGTGCGATATTATTGACACACAGCCCAAACCATTCCATTTTAACCTTCTCTATATATTATACCTCATGGGAAGGAGATTAATGGGTAGGATATTGAAGTTCAATAGTTGCTTGATTAGATGGGCTTATGAACCTGAAGGACAAGTAGTTCAGTTGGATTGTGGTTAGAATAAGGAGAAGAAAGGATGATGTGAGTTAGATAATTTGAAGTGTTAAATAAGTTATGATGGAAAGGGGTTAAAGGGGGGATTCTTTGAATTAGTTTGGGTTAGTCTCTTTTGTTTTGTTTCGGTTTTGTTTTTTTGAGTTTTGTTTTGTTTTTATTTTTTCATTTGAGGACTTCTTGTCCCCCCTTCAAGTTTTAATTTTGCTATCTAACACATACCACCCTCGCAGGTACATAAGAAGATTATAGTAGACTTAATACCACAATAACCTTGTGAGACTCCCTCTCAAGTTGGAGCATATTTATCGTATGCCCTTTTTACAAATGAATTTATCCCAAATATCCTCTTAGGACTTAGTAAAGGAATCAGCCAGTTGATATATTCAGATATCACATGCCTCTCTTTATGCCTTTGCCCTTTTAATACATTGGTTTCTAATAAATATAATAATCAGGGTCTATATTTGCATTATCGTAAGCTTACTACAGGTCATCTGGTCTTTGTGATGACTTCTACTAGATGAAAGGTCTTATGCCATAAAATGTTTAATGTGCCAATATATTGGTCTATGGTAGCATTGTAAATTCAGATCTATGCTTTTTAGTTTGTAGATCAATTTCTAGCTTAAGTTTTCGGTCAGAACAGTTCTTTTTGTCAGGAGTTTAAAGAATTGTTCTTCACGTGATACCTCAGATTTTGGAGCTACAACAGGTATTCCTCAGAAGCTTTCATATCGCGAGTATATGCCTTCCGTCTGGCAGGTAACTTTTTCATCTTTAGATGTGTTTTAGGCATCTGTTTTATAAAGTAATATTTCATGGACTAGCGCATATGTGACATAACCCTTTATCATTTTATTATTTATTTTTCTTTTCATCTTATCAAAATAGGGATTTTTTTCTTAATTTCCATTTTGCATTTTCTCTTTGGCTATACAAAAATTACAATTGTCTGAAAAAGAACCCCAAGTTAGAACCAAATGATGGCCTAATATCACTGCCAGAAAAAAAAAAAAAAGAGTAGCAAAATAGAAAATGAAAAACAATGAATCAACAACAATGCTACATTCATTGGATAATGCAAATTCTATAAAATGACTATTATACCAAGCCATTGATTACCTCTTTTTTGCCCTTCTGCAATGTTTGGATTCCTAAGGTGTTTGAAGATAGTGAAGTGGGATGTTCCCCAATACTCAAGAACTTCGATTGCTGAATTCTTTGCATGGGTTTTTTTTGTGTTATTCGCCAATTGTCTACAATGGCTATATGGTGATTAGAATGGCAAAAATGCGAAAGCATGTTTGAGTTTGGAATAACATTGCAGAATTTGAATTTAGTTCGCTAAAGGAGGATGAGAGTAGATGAATGATTGAGGGGTCGGAGCATTTTTGAGAAGCTTTGTGGGCTTAAGATTAGTACAGGTAAGAGCGGTATTGTAGCTATCAATATGGCTGTTGAGAATGTTAGGGAGCTATCTGTGAAGATAGGGTGTATTGTTTTGGATTGGCCACTGTCCTATCTTGGGGTTCCTTTGGGGGTAAACCTACATCTACTAATTTTTGGGATCTTGTTGTGGAAAGGGTTTCTAAGAGATTGGATGGGTGTGCTCTTTTTTCTCTTGGTGGTAGAATTACTCTTATCCAGCCCTGCCTTTCTAGTATCCCTTTATATTTCCTTTCAATTTTTAAGATTTCAGTGGGGGTTGCTAATAAGATTGATAAGATTATGAGGGATTTTTTGTGGCTGGGGGCAGGGGGTAATAGGGATCATCTGGTTAGTTAGGGAGTGATGGCTAGGTCTAAACAGGAGGGTGGTTTGGGTATAAGAAATTTGGTGTCTAAAAAACACAGCCCTTTTGGCTTAATGGCTTTGGCGGTTTCCACTAGAGAATTTATATCTGTAGCATTTTGTTGCTAAAAGTAAGTATATATTAGATGAGAATGGGCGGGACACTGATGTGAGATTTAGATGTTCTTTGGAGGGTCCACAGAAAGCTGTCTCTCAGAGTTATTGTCTCTTCATTCTCCATATTAAATTCCTGGTGGGTGGAGGTAGTAATATCCGGTTTTGGAAAGATCCTTGGTTGGGGAATGTAGTTTTGTCCACTTCTTTTCCACGCTTTTTTCGCCTAAGTTCGTGCAGGATGAGTCCATTTCATCTTTTGTTGTTGATTCAGATGGTCCTTTGCCTTGGGATTTTCACTTCCACAGATCGTTAAAAGATAGGGAGATGGGAGAGCTATCCTGTTTGCTAGTCTTGTTGAATAACTGTCGTTTTTCTTTAGAGGAGGATAGGCGGTCTTGGTCTCTGGATCCTTTGGGGGTTTGTTTGTGTAAATCTTCTTGTGATTTTTTGAGTAGATAAAATTTATCTTTCCTGCTGTATAGTTCCATTTGGAAGGCCAAAATCCCCTGTAAAATTAAAGCTTTTATCTGGTTGATTGTGCTTAATAGAATTAATACCAGTAACTTGCTGCAAGTTAGGG